>NC_090748.1:41739070-41746570 GCF_036898095.1 Palaemon carinicauda
TATTTATATATATATATATATATATATATATATTTATATATATACATATATATATATATATATATATATATATATATATCTATATAAACATATATATATATAAATATATATATATATATATATATATATATATATATATATATATACATATATATATATATATATATATAAATATATATATATATATATATATATATATATATATATATGTACGTATGTATATATATGTATATATATATATATATATGTATATATATATATATATATATATATATATATATATATATATATATATTTATATATATACATGTATATATATATATATATATATATATATATATATATATATATATATATATATATATAAATATACATATATATATACATATACATATATATATATATATATATATATATATATATATATATATATATATATATGTATATGTATATATATATATGTATATATATATATATATATATATATATATATATATATATACATATATATATACTGTATATATGTCTATCAATATTTCAAACTATATACCTATTTATCTATGTACCTTAACCAGGTAAAAGGGTTGCACATCGCAAAGATCATCAAAGCTATACTAGTCAGGGGCGCAAATATTACGTTGGTGTGCTGTGAGTGATCAGACGAAATCTCCCGGCATCACCCATCCACATTGGCTAGCGTGGTCATAAAACTGGTCAAACACAGACATTATCACAATACTGTCTCGGCCCACACTCCCCAGTGACAGTAGAACAATTACCCAAAGGTGGCAGGCAGCTATATTTCACTGCAAGGGATTCATAAAATTTGTGTACGAGATGAGGCCACTTTAGGAATCTGAACCTTACAACTTATAACATCAGGACCCGGTTATGGATGAAGATATTTCTGTGTTACTAAAAGAGCTAAAAGAAATAAGATAGGATATAATAGGTTTGACTTAAATTAGAAAAACATGGGAATATTATATAGAATTAAAAGAGAGCCAACTATTTGGCTTCAGATGACATGTAAGGAACTAAGAAAGTGAAGGGTGTTTTATTATCAATAAAAATATTGTAGGTAACATGAATGTGTAGTACTAGTGATAGAACTGCTCTTTTAATCTTTTATGTAAATAAGAAATATAAACTGAAGATCATTTAAACATATTGACCATCAAGAAAAACCTTTTATGAAGATCTGGAGATATCTATAAAAAAAGGAAACTCTATTTACATTTGTTTTGGGGGGATTTCCATGCTAAAGTAGGTAAAACGAAGACAGGAGATTCAGCTGCAGGTAACATTTGGAGTAGGCACAAGGATTAACCTGGGAGACATGCTTGTAGAATTTGCTGAAAAAAAAAAAAACAATCTTTAGGTAATGAACACCTTTTCTAAAAAGGAACATAGAAACTGGATATGGTGAAGCCCAAATCGAGAAATGAAAAATTAAATAGATTTTATTCGCTCTGAAAAGGTCAATTTAGGTAAAGATGTAACAGTGTTGCCCACGTTAAAGTTAAGTGATCTTAGAATAGTGAGAAGCAAAATTTGTTTAGTTCTTAGGAAAGAGAGAGAATAATTAACTTTAAGAAAGAAATTAAGCACTCTGCAATAAGAAAGAAATTCAATAAGATTACTTTAGTGATACAAAATAGGATGAAATAGAAGCAAGTAAATAAGAAATGAACAGTAATTTAACAAAATTTGTATTGGAATCAGTACAAGAGATAGGTGGAAGTGGTCCTAAGCAATATCAAGGGAAACTATCAGAAGAGACCAAAAACTTCATTTAAAAAAAAGATGGAACTGAGGGTATGATTCAAGAGAGGTAAGAATGAATAAGCAAAACTATCAATAAAAAAAAATAAAAATAGAAACACAAAATATTTGTAAACTTAATCACACCAAAATTAAGGAAACACTAGACTGATTAAAAGAACACTTGGATCAGGGTGCCAACATATGATTGTTTAAAAGTATGTTAAATGGAGGTATTACCCGTAATAGAGATGCAGTAACGAATGTCGCAAAAGATTAGCATACAGTATTATATAACAGTGATATAAGAAATAACTTCAATAGAAATAATGAAACACCTGAGCCATTACCAAATGTAACAGTAGGATGAGTAAAGCAGCAGGTAAAGATGGCCTAACATTTGATTTGATAATAGATGGGGGACATTTCATAGTAGAAACACTGCCTGAGCGCTCCACCATATATCTGCAAGAATGTTCTAAAGCTTCAGTTTCGAGAAACTTTATGGTTATACTAATTCACAAAAAGGGAGAAACAAAAGACCTGATAAATTCCCTCGTAATAAGTTTACTCTCTGAAATATGGACAAAGGTCATATCAAGCCGAATAGAATGATAGCTAGACTATAATCAACCAAGAGAGCAGGCAGGCTTTAGAGTTGCAAGACCCTGGCCTACATGACTGAGGAATATGAAGCGTAAATTGGGAGATGATAAAAGGAGAAGTATTGATTTAAAAAATCAAGATAGACACGACTGGGGAAATATAAACGAGGTCCTTCGGGTCAATAGGCGTAGGAAGAGAGGATGATGATATATATATATATATATATATATATATATATATATATATATATATATATATATATATATATATACTGTATATATGTATATATATACATATATATATATATATATATATATATATATATATATATATATATATATATATATATATATATATATATATATATATATATATATACATATACATATATATATATATATATATATATATATATTTATACATATGTATATATATATATATATATATATATATATATATATATATATATATGATGATCATCATCATCATCTTCATCATCTCCTCCTACGCATGTGCGTGTACATATTTATGTTCACATTCTTATATTCAAATACTATATATATATATATATATATATATATATATATTTATATATATACTGTATATATATATATATATATATATATATATATATATATATATATATATATATATATATATATATATATATATAATATCTAGAGCTAACACTGCCAAATAGGTTGAATTTCCATGTTTCTTTCAACTTTTAAGAATCACACTCTTATCCCGAAGTGAATAGATATTTTGCTTGCTTATGTTTTAGTTAAAAAAGGAACGTTTGAAACTTTACACAACCTCCCAAAAACCTTTTGCAATGACCGTGAACTCTTGGTCCTGGAACTCAAGGGGAAACTTCCAGATATGCTCCCTCACCCCCACCCCACAACTCTCTCTCAACTAGTTTTGGAAATTTTCCAGGACTCCTCTGAGCCGATGACCTAACTTTTATCGACTCATATGATGAAGTAAGAAAACATAATAGTTTATACGGCCATCTGCTATATCGTATAAGAGCATTTAATAGGGATAAGGAACATAGCCTCTATGTTATAATCTTAAAGTCTAAAGATATTGATTAAATAACGTTCATCTTTTTCTTAATGACCAATGAAAAATATTACACCGAAAATTATAGAATCTACTCCCGTGTTAAATTAAACTTTATATTCATACTCTACTTCATTTATCAAATTTTGTGTGTAGTGAAACTAAAAATTTATATATTTAAATCGTAGTCAATTTGCCTAGTTTTGTATTTCTTGCAAAACACACGATCTCATATGTTCAGATTATATATTGTTTCTGAGAGTCAGAGTTATATTTCCAAATCTAGGTGTGAATAATTGGTTGGACCAGGCATACACTTTCTTATTAATTGTCAAATAATTTTTTAATGGGGTAAAATATATTTTTTTTTCGTCTATATATAAAATATAATATGAATTTTATTATTTACGAAATATTATGCTTTAGTGTTTCCTTGCCCACTTTCTGGGTGGAGATACCTTAACGTGGGGAAAAGGTTTGTGTATCGCCATGATACTGTAGTAGAGCAAATCTCTATTAGTCAGGGCCACGTATACCAGGTTGGTTTGTTATGAGTAATCACAGTGACATCTTACAGACAATTTTCTTGATATTTATGATAAAGATCATAACAAAATCTAAATAGAAAATAAATTTTCCTCTCTTTTTTGAGAAACTTTATTATTTATACGAAAAGCCTCAACATTACGTTATAAGATCGTTGAATATTTATTTTCCTTGACAGAAGGGTCCCGCATCTTAGTTGAATGAAAATGCAAATGTATGCAGACACTTAAAGAGTTAAACATTATACTTTGGCAGTTCCAGACTCATGTGTAGTTTGAGGGTCAAGTAAACTTTTAGTGGAGCAGTTATGCTTTATGATGGTTTTGCCAACGCACGCAGACATGCTTATAGAACCCTAAGTGTTCTGGCGGCGCTCGAGGAAAGTTCTGTCTCTACAAGAGTTTTTGAACACTTGGTTAAAATTAATGACTCACCAGTGTCTGGCCGCCCTTCCCTTTGGTATAAACTTCTGGAAGGTATAAGAGCTCCCTTGAGCTGTTTCTCTGTGTTTCGCTTCTTTTCGTAAAATTATACATTTATTATACTTGTTGAATGATTTACTTTTATTAAAATTGAGGTTATAAGATACCAGTCGATATTCTATATAGAAACATTAAAGTTGAAATATGCTATAAATGGAAAAAAAAGCCGATATTGATTAAAAACCATAAACTTGATTTCTTTACCAAAGTCATTGATGTAAGGTTTTGTTTACTATTTTGAGGATCATAACTGGGTTCTATAGAATTTAGAGATGAATATATTATGACTATGATACAGTTTCAAGATAACTAAATTTTCAAGGATTAATCAGAAAACCGAGCAAGTGTAAAATAACCGCCAAAGAGGAAACAAAACAAATTAGCACTGGCTCTCCAGAGGATGTAAGTCATACAAAACTTATTTCAAGTCATCATTAAAGAGATAATCACTTAATCAAGGTTCTCGAATTTTGTTCTTCAATTTAATTTCGTGTTGACCGATTTTTTGGTTCTATGTGGATGCAGTTAACTCATCAGCTAGTTGTCCTTTAACAGACCAAACTATTTTACATATCAGGGAAGCCTGATTAATCCCAACTTTGAAAAATAATTTTGTATCTTCAGAATTCCGTAAAAATTTGTTTTTTTTTAATATGAAATAATGAGTCCAAATGAGGAAATAATTTTATTTCAATTTTGAATTAAAGGTGGAGACGAAAAAGTAGGTGAGTAATTTATAATATTCCATGATACTGAGATTTTTAATATATATTAGAGCGTAGAGAGACAGGATCATTATTTCATATTAAAATAATATTTTGATCTATATGACTCCAATAATTTTGTCTCTCCCCCCCAAACAAAAGTTTAAAATACTTATCCCATTTTCATTTAATCATGAAACTCCAAAAATCAAAACCCAGTAGCCTTCTCAGTTAGCAACCATTCAATCATTAAGCCAAATCCACCAAAATCCTTTTTCTTCTGCTATCATTCTTTTCCTGCACTCACTATAACACTGAAAAAGTTCTAGTTGTAAGAACTATTGACATACTCTGCATAGTTGTGTTTTAGCCATACCTGCTGTTACAGGCTTAAGGCTAGTTGTAGTCAGTAAAAAGCAAATCGTTCATAAAATAAAATATATTAAATATTTTCTATAGCCATGATTGATCATGAATTAGCGTGATGTTGCATTGTTAACAAAACACACGAAGTAACAAATAGCAGGAACAAATTTTTCATTAATTAAGTATCTTATTCTATCCACATGTTTCTTATTATGACATTTTCCCTTTTTACCTTTTTTCAAACTTTGATATTTTGTATATAAAAATATAATTATGGTTTCTCCTTTCATTTCTAAATTTACCAGTGTCAATGATCCTGGATCTATGCATTAGTATTTACATATGCTATATATTTAAAACCTGATTGCTGACATTCTGATACAAGTTTTGCTTTACCAAGTCTGTAAATCCCATCACTTACTTTCTCTATATTAGCCAAATGGCTGGCTTTCAAATATATTCGCAAAATACCATCTCATCTCTTCCCTTTATCGAACTTTTGCATAGTTGGGAAAGCCCATCTCTTACTAGCAGAGTATTCAAAATATTTTGTTTCTAGTTGCAAAAACATAAAAAGTCAATCCTTATTATTCTAATATGGTAACCATTTAGCTTAGTTTTTTTCTGTAAACACCAGTTGTTGTTTTTCGTTCTTTGTATAGTTCATTTTTTTCCCACAGCCTCCGACCTGTAATATATCTTAGCACAAAGTTATCATCCCTTGCATAATGATTTTTTTGTTCATCAAGAGACACTTCAATTACGAATTTATGAACATCAATTTAACATCGAACAAAACACCTCGTTGTTTCTCAATTTTGAGAAAATATTCGAATTTCATTGTAAAATCTTTCGTAAGGTTTCGTTATTAATATCACTGCATTTAAAATTGCATTTAAAGTTTTCTTATTAAATTGATATTCCTCACCTGCTTATGTTTTCATTCTTATCGGGTCATTCATTCATATTTGGCACATTTTACGTCATCTTCTACCAAATGACCTCTCTGTGAAATCTCATATACCTCTTGATACTTTTTCATAGCCTGGTCATCCATTAAAATTTCATAAACACTGCATGTTTACTGTACCAGTTACCAATTACCCTTTGCGCTCTCTCTCTCTCTCTCTCTCTCTCTCTCTCTCTCTCTCTCTCTCTCTCTCTCTCTCTCTCTCTCTCATGTACACAAAGAAAATTATTCTCTTTTGCCGTAGGAAAAAAAAATAATCTTTGTTCTCCAATTACATTCTAGTTCTCTTAGTATTTGTTATTATTTTGCTCTTTCTGCTCGGTATTCATAGGTTTTGGAGGAGGAGAGCTAACAGTCGTGAACTAAAGTTTCCCTCACTGTGATTCTACATCCTCGAATAGTTTATTCAAAAATCTTATTTCGAGGGTAAGATCCTCAGTTCCATGTAACTAATAACTGCCTCAGTTGATGGATGGTACTGATTACCATATAACTCAGAGCAGCTGAGAGCAAATGTAATTTACAAGTCAGAGCGTCTCTTAACCAGCACGGATTAAGAAACATAAATCTCTCTCTCTCTCTCTCTCTCTCTCTCTCTCTCTCTCTCTCTCTCTCTCTCTCTCTCTCTCTCTCTCTCATATATATATATATATATATATATATATATATATATATATATATATATATATATATATATATATATATATATATAGTTAGTTAGTTCTTATCTTCGTTGCTTTAATTCCGTATTTTCCTGTTTTCACTATTAGGGGCCTTTTGGTTGTAACCTACTTCAATAATAATAATAATAATAATAATAATAATAATAATAATAATAATAATAATAATAATAATAATAATAATAATAATAATAATAATAATAACAATAATAATAATAATAATAATAATAATAATAATACTTTCCATATAAGTAGAAATACATAATATATGGTATCACTGAAAATGCATATAGGATATGATTTTTTATGTAATT
>NC_090748.1:41751570-41774070 GCF_036898095.1 Palaemon carinicauda
ATATATATATATATATATATATATATATATATATATATATATATATATATATATATATATATATATATATATATATATATATATATATATATATATATATATATATATATATATATATATATATATATATATATTTATATATAGGGCTGATATATCTTATTAGATGCCCATAGATTCTGTTATATATATATTTTTTTTTTCTCTTTTCTTTTTAACATTCCGGTTTATATATTTTTATTAGATGCCGAGAGAAAAAATGATTTAAATCTTTTTTTTTTTAAATTTTTTTTTAAATGTATTTTTAACAATGCAAATGTAGAAAATTTCTTCAATTACATATTACTAGCGTACTAACAGCTTTTCTTACAAACACTTCCCGACAATTTACTACTTTAGCGAATGAGGTGGCCACTCAAACGGCTTTGAATTGAATCAAGTATGGAGTATTGTCAGGACTAGGCGAATCGTTCCTTTGTAGCTGCATGCTGTGCCGTAACCTACGCCAAACAAGGATGTTCACGGCGATAAATATCACCACCGTAAACGCCAATCCTGCTAGTAGTATGTGGTGAAGGATTTCCTTATAAGTCGGTGACAGGTGGTCCCTTTCGGTAAGTTTCAACAACCGCTTTGCCACATGTCTGTTATACGGGAGAGGGAGTGCTGGCATTGTAGAGGTCCACGTGAAGTTCGCGAAGTAGGCTCGTTCTCTGATGAGTGTCCGTAGACCAGTCACCATGGAATTAGGGGAAGTCCCGATACAACCATATGCTGCGACGAAGATGTGTGTGAAGGACGTGGATCCGTCAGGGCATGACTCATTGAAGCTGTCCTTGTCGTATCGTATCCACGAGCCATTGTTCAGTCTGCAATTGAACTCAATATTGTCAAAGGGATAAAGCTTATCCAGACATTTGTCACTTGTATGGGAGAGAGCACCGTCTAGCACTATACCTAACTCGCATGAATCCATTAAGTTTTTATGGAATTCAAATGAGTCAGCTGTACATATTTTTCTATCCATTGCGTCTGAACAGTGAGTTAATTGATTTAAGTCTTTAATGACCGTATATGTTTCCTTGTCTGGGGAAATCAATACGTGTCCTGTCAAACTGGATATTACTGGATTTGAGTGATTCGTCATGAAAGTCGGAAATGGTGATATCCTGTAAGATTGCCAGGCATCAGAAGAATCAAAGGGAATTGTAATCATAATCTTGTTATTATCTACGTTTACTGTAATTAGGCTGTAATAAAATTCTAACCTATGTTCGTCTAACAAAGGAACATAGCCTAGTTAATCCCTTTCGTTCTCCAGAATTAACTTTAAGTAACTTATAGGCAACAAATGGGGCGACAATACACCTTTAGTTGCTAACGTGATAGCTTCTACATAATCCTTGGATTTCTCAATGAAATGTGCAATTCTGTTATGTATGTGATCTATCTTTGAATCATAATACGTTAATGTTGCCAACAAATCCTGTACTTCCATAATTTGAACGATATTATTTGAATGTTCATTTACCAAATCCATAATTTTATTGATTGAAGCTAACTGATTCCTTAGTTCTGACATAATCAATTCATCTTCATGAGTCAAGAACTCAATTTTCTTATTTTGATTACCAATTTTAAGAGGATTGGAAATTCCTAAACCTAAACTTGCAACAGACCCAAAGATGCTTAATGCAGCATAAATAAACGGATTTCGTCTTTCTTTATGTTCATGTCCTACAGTCCACATCAAAAGGTCATAAGCCAAAGATCCTGTCTCGTCAGTCTTATTTTTCAAGTCATCAGATAGCATCTCTGTAACTTTTAATGTTGATCCAAGCAAACTCTCTGTAGTCAAATGAAAATGTCTTCTATGCAACTCATTCAATGAGGCAGAAAACCTTGAAATGGCGGTTCTTAAGCTAGTGACATCATTCTCTTGAAGAAAAATTGCTTGCATATTCACTTCTACAATTACGTTGGTTGATGTAATAAAAATGTCTTCTTGTCTTTCAACTATAGTGCCATATTTAAAATTTATACTTTTAGTTTTAGAGCTCATCCCACACGAGAAAAATGTCTGAGCGAACAATATCACTCCCAACAACAAAAAATTCATCTTGGAAACCTGTAATGAGAAAAATATATGTAATTACTCCTGTATTAAAAAGAAACTTTTAATCACATAAAATAAAAAAAAAATTTTCCCTTACTTCTTTTCCTCTCTTTTCCTTTTAATTTCTTATGTGAGCCAATGGTACTATTCTCTCATCCGTGGGTTGGGATACGTTTTGAACTCTAAACCTATTGGCCGTTAATGTTTCCAAAATGTTAAATGGGCCTTCAAACTTAGGTGTTAGTTTATAATTGAGCCCTTTTCGTACATTGATTTGAATATATATGTTATCACCCACGGTATATGTTTTAGTTGGTTTCGCTGTTTTATCATGATTCCTTTTCATTATGATTTGTGATTCTTCTAAATTCTTTCGAAGGATATCATATCGACTTATACTTGCATTTATACATTCTTTTAAAGGATTTGATAGATTAGTTGTAGGCGTTAATACATGGAAAGGCGTTCTAACTGGGGTACCATACAATGCTTCATGCGGTGACATTTTAATTGATATATGATATGAATGATTCAGAGTACTCAGTGCCGCCGGTATTGCAATATCCCAGTTGGGGTCTGATCCCCCTAGTGTTACCCTCAATATATTCAATATCTTCCTATTTGCTCTTTCCACTAGCCCATTCGACTCTGGGTGATATATGATGGTATTTATTTTCTTTATGTTGAGGAATTCACACAATGAGGTAAGAAAGTTATTATTAAATTCACCACCCGAGTCTGAGATTATCATGTGTGGAATTCCATGTTTACAAATGTAACACTCGTAAAACTTCCTAGCGCATTCAATCGCAGTTTTAGTTTTAAGCGCTATTAGTTCTGTATATCGAGTTAAAGCATCT
Organism: Palaemon carinicauda; assembly: GCF_036898095.1. Lineage (NCBI taxonomy): Eukaryota > Metazoa > Arthropoda > Malacostraca > Decapoda > Palaemonidae > Palaemon > Palaemon carinicauda. The sequence goes on from NC_090748.1 coordinate 41,754,544, forward strand.
ATAATTACTAAGAGGTGCTTATTTCCTCTGTCTGACTCGTAAAATCCTGTTAACAAATCTAAATGTATTCTTTCAAAGGGTTGATTGGGCACAGGATAAGCTCCTAGGCTGACAGGTGTTTGTATGCCCTTTGTTTTCCTGACATGTGCGACAATTAGCTATGTGTCTTTTTATATCTGTAAGCATTGTATGCAAATAAAACAATGATTTGGTTTTCTGTGACATTAATGAGAACCCAGGGTGTCCATGTAATGGATTTGAATGCAACCAATTCAGGACAGTGGGAATAAGTGAGATTGGTACTACTACCTGGTCGTTAGTTACATGTGGTGTATTGCGGGTTTTCCTTATCACAGTCCTACACAGAATATTATCTTTGATTATATAATTCTGCTGCTTATACTTTATATATTCCTTTTCCTTATGATTGCCTTTCAAAGCATTTATAATTGTTTCTATTTTCTGATCTTTTCTTTGCTCAGTCTGTAACAATTCAGCACTCCAGCCTAAATCTTCTTGTTCAGATATTGTTTTTACAATAGGCATGGATGTTGATATATCTATTAATTCAGCTAAAGGCTCCGTACAAGATGACACGGGGTTGCGTGATAATGCATCCGCAATGATATTTGCTTTCCCAGGTAAATACCCGATTCTTGCGCCAAAATCTTGAATGATCAAATGCCACCGAGTTCGTTTAGGGCTGTGGTTGAAGCCTTTAAAGAACTCTGTTAGTGGTTTATGGTCAGTAAGAACCTTAACGGGATAACCGTAAACTATGAACTTAAAATGCACTAGCGAATTAACAATAGCTAGCCCTTCCTTGTCTATTACTGCATACTTACTTTCGGAAGTTCTCTATTTTCGAGAATAGAAAGCTATCGGGAAAAATTGTTTATCATATTGCTGAAGCAATACCCCTCCTACTCCTAAGTCTGAGGCATCTGTTGCAATGAAGAATTCCTTACCGAAGTCAGGAAATTTTAAAATAGGAGAACTACACAGTTCATCTTTCAAAGTATTAAACGCCTGTTGATGTTGCTCAAACCATATGAAATCTACGCCCTTCTTCGTAAGATCAGTTAAAGGAGCGGCTATTATTGAATAGTTGCGTATAAAACGCCTGTAATATCCACTACAACCCAGAAATTGCTGTATTCCCTTGACATTAGTAGGTATGGGAAAATTACGTATAGCCGACACCTTATCATGGACTACTTAAAGACCTTGGCTTGACACCATGAAACCCAAATATATTATTTCTGTTTTGAAAAATTCACACTTACCAATCTTTACCCTTAAGTTATGTTGTCTTAATCTCTGTAGTACTAGTTCTAACTTACGTAGATGTTCTTCTAAGGTGTTGGAAAAGATTACAAGATCATCCATATAGGCATGCAATATATCCCCTAACAAGTCTCCAAACACTATGTTAATCATTCTTGTAAATGTTATAGAAGCATAACGTAAACCAAAAGGCATCCGTAAAAATTCATAATGTCCCCTTGCTGTGCTGAAGGCTGTGTATGGGATACTATCTTCTTCTAATGATATCTGGTGAAAGCCTTTAAGTAAGTCCAAACTGGTAAAATATTTATTCTGACCTAACAAAGACAAAATATCGTCAGTACATGGCACTGGGAATCGATCAGGGATCGTTTCCTCGTTTAGACGACGAAAGTCGACGCAGATACGCCATGTTCGATCTTTTTTCGGTACAACTATTAAAGGAAGATTATAAGGGCTGTTTGATTTTCTAATGACTCCTTCCTCTAACATTTTACCTACTTCATCATTTATTTCATTCTGGAATTCCATAGGGAGTCTGTACGAGGGTACATAGATAATTTTCTGCTTGTCCTTTAACCTTATTTGATGCTCGATCACATCTGTTTTTCCTAAGAATCCATCCGTAGTGGAAAAAACATCATGATATTTAGTTAAAAGTTCAAAAATTTTCTGCTGAATTTCTTCGTCTTGAATGTCTTTATTGATTTTATTTTTAATAGATCGCAAAAGGGATTCATCCGCAACTGATTGAGAGTGATTGATTTCAGCAACGGTAAGAATACGATGTTTATAAACTTCTACATCCAAGATATGTTGATTTTTGTGAATTACTAAAGTGTTATTTAAATTATTACAGACTTCAATATTACATTGTTGATGTGAGCCTACTGTATAAATAGCTTATGTGACAGACAATCCGTTAGTTTTCAAAGTATCGGAAAGGATTAATATTTCAGATCCAGGTAATGTTTTCTTTATTTGCTCTATTAAATTCGAAGGTAGGTTTGGTTCGATAGATTGCGTGCAAGATGATATTACGGGTGAACGAGAATTCTGCTGTGTCGCGTATATTATTTCTTTATTAGTGAGACAAGTTATTGGTTCTTCAACGTACGTTACGATTACATTTGTCGTCTCCTTTTTATCTGAAACTGATTTTAAGGTATTAGAAGACTTATAGAATTTCCCTTTGATATACACGCCGTGGTTGGCAGGAGCTAAGATAATGTTTTGATTTCCCATAGATGGGTATCCTATAATTACAGCTGGATACATATTAATGTTTTTTACAACAACAAATGTATCGGCAAACGTGCGATTACCGACTCTGAACTGAACATGAGTTATGCCTATGACATTTAATTCACTATTTCCTATACCTGAAAGTCTAATTCCTGATTTTTCAATCGGAAAGTTCGAAAACAACAAATGATGTGTCTTCAAATCCATGATATTACTTGGACTACCAGAGTCAAAAAATAACGTAAAGGATTTATGTTCGAAATTTACAGTATATAAGGTTGGCCGTAACTCATTTTGGCTTATTATTGTATGAATTCGTTGCAAATCTACGGGAGCATGCACTGTTTTACTTAATTCGGCCGTGTGTTTCATAGGAAAATCTATTGTCTCACAATTATCTGATAAAACATTAAATTGATTATTCAATACTATTGATGTTGACATGAATGACCTTGACCCAACATCACTCTCTTCCCCTCTAGAGTTAACTATGTGGTATTTGCTTTGCTCTGCACATTCTGAAAATTAGTCTGACCTTGCGAGGTTTGGTTTGACAACCCAGGCTCAGCGATATTTGAAGAAGTGTTTGTTTGTTTTGGACTCTGAACTGCATTGACATTTGGTTGTTTCTTCATATTGTTAAAATGAGGATTTTTCTTTTTATTTCCATATGGAACTGACTGTGGAATTGACTGTGTATTTCTGGGATATTGTTGTGTCTTACGCGAGTAACATTGACTATATGAATGCGTTGCAGTGTTGTGAATTGAGCAAAATTTCGTTCTGCAGTCTGCGCTTAAGTGACCTTGACGTTTGCAGTTATAACACGTCATTCCCGCTACTGGACTGCTAACTACGTTCACTGTTTGTGGCTTTGTTTCATTCTTTGCAAAAACTTGAGTTAACACGGGATCGAGATCTGAACACTTGGACATGTGTTTCTTTATCTGTTTATAGACATCCAATTCCGTACTTGCAGGCGTTAACTTCTTATCAAAACACCGCACTAAAGCTTCTGGCAACATAAGTGTCATGCAAGTCAAATACATTAATCGTAAAAAATCTTTCACGGAGATGTTATCGTTAGTAACCCAAGTGGAATGACCTAAAATGTCCTGATATTCGTTAAGCCTATCAGCTATGAGAGCTGCTCTCTCAATAACATTAAGCCGATTCATAGTGGCTTGATTAAGTGTATTTCGTAACGTTAATACTACATCCAAGGCTTCCTCACCCCCATAGATCGCGCGTAACCTAACTTTGAAATCATCCCAGGTCACTGCTTCTTGAAATGAAACACCTCTTAAATACGCACTCGCATCCCCCTTAGAAAAATCTATAAAACTTTTAGCTTCTTGTAATTGTACAAAAGGGTCTACGATTTGTTTGGCATTTAAATGGGCATCGACGGATGAAATCCATGACTCCACATTTTGTGGCAAGAACCCGTTGACTCGACCCTGAAAAGGAAGGATTGCTGACCTGGCATTTACAAGGGTCACAATTGGAGGAGGATTAGTCTGGCCTACACCACTAGGTCCAGGGGAAGGACTCACAGGGGGAGTCATTACTGCTGTATTTTTTTTTTCCTATCTCTTCGACCCCTTGCAATTCTATCAAAATATCTATATGAGTACAGACGCCCACTGTGTAAACGCATATGTATAACAAAATTCCCCAAACAATGTCATTAATCCCACAACATTCCCCGAGAATTTCTGAAAGAAAAAGGAATTAGCACAAAGAAAGAGAAATTCTAAATGAGAATTCGGTTTTCCTTTAACAAAGATTAGCAATTCACTCACCCCAGTAATAATCGACTAACGACTCGTGATAACTACACTTCACTGCCCAAACTGGAATGAATTCAAAAATTTGTACTTAGCTTATATATGGGTCTGCGTGATGTCGACACGTCCTCTCTCTCTCTCTCTTGATGTTTTGTTAGCGATGTCTCGTTTGAGTTTCTTGCTGAATGTAGTGCTTCCTGGGTATGTTTTGCAATTGTTGAACGGCCAGTCCTTGGGTTTCCTAGGATGTTGATTGAAGATTCAGGTTGTATTCTAACATTTGTTAATGTTAACTGTTTCGATGGACTATAACACTTAGTCAAAATTGTAGATTCATGTAGATAATGTTGAGTTCTTGAAGATCTTTCTCAGGTTTTACAGCTTTTATTTTGAAGTCTTGAAGATCTTTCTCTGGTTTTACAGCTTTTATTTTGAAGTCTTGAAGATCTTTCTCTGGTTTTACAGCTTTTATTTTGAAGTCTTGAAGATCTTTCTCTAATTCTTAGAATCCCACCGCTGCCACCATTTATTGGTGTGCTACTGTTATTAGCACACATTGAGTATGTGTTGTTTCAGATGTGTGTAACTGGATAACAGAATACATCTTATTAGCTTTAAAGTATTTATTCTATAAAAACAACAGAGTTAAACATCTCCATCACTGGAGGAAGCTGGGTTGGTCAGATGACCAATTCTGGTGGAGTATAGATATGAACTGACTAACTTATCGATATCACAGATATCGTATGCTTAGTTTATATAAGATTCGTCACAAACTCGGAAGACACCTGCATCCGGTGACGTCACAAGCTTTCACATGCTGAGACAATGTGTTGATGTTTAAGAAAAATGTCACATTGTCGAGGTTTGCATTGTACGTCCTGTTTATGATTTGAATGACTACAGCAAGTCCCACGGCTAGCACCTTCCTCCAACATGACATATTACGTCATGTGTTTTAAAAATGTAATATTAACTATTCTAATTATTACATATATATATATATACATATATATATATATATATATATATATATATATATATATATATATATATATATATATATATATATATATATATATATATATATATATATATATATATATATGTATGTATATATACATATATATAATTATATATATATATATTTATATATGTATATATATATATATATATATATATATATATATATATATATATATATATATATATATATATATATATATATATATATATCTATATACATATATATATATATATATATATATATATATATATATATATATATATATATATATATATATATATATATATACATATATATATATATATATATATATATATATATATATATATATATATATATATATATATATATATATATATATATATATATATATGTATATATATATATATATATATATATATATATATATATATATATATATATATATATATATACATATATACATACATACATACATGTATATATATATATATATATATATATATATATATATATATATATATATATATATATATATATATATATATATATATATATATATATATATATATATATATATATACATATATACATATTATATGGAAGATAGAATATTCCTAGAAATATGCAGCATCTGAATGTGAAGGGTTGTGTTACTGTTTCCGTTTATTCATATGAGAGAGAGAGAGAGAGAGAGAGAGAGAGAGAGAGAGAGAGAGAGAGAGAGAGAGAGAGAGAGAGAGAGAGAGAAAACGCAGCAATTGACTAATTCCATACAGTGAAATGTCTTAGACTTAGCTCGTTCTCATACACAGCACCTAAATACAAACTAAATCTAGCCAGTTTAAATATTGATTGTGATAAAATAATTATAGCAAAAAACTCTGTATCAGAACATTATTATGATAGAAAAATAATGAAAAAGACCAGTGCCTCTGATTGATTCCATGCAACCATATACCTATTTTTTTTTTAATAATAACTTCTCTGAACATTGATACTGCACTGGAACACTCTGGGGGAGAGGACATTCTCCCAACGAGCAGATTATGGAAAGAAATATCCGTGGGTCTTTGTAAAAATTCTTCGAAACCAATTACTACCTAATTATATCTGACATCCCAAAGTTTCATTGAAAAGATGTACTTGATCTGTCCCAAAGTTCACAGAAATTTGTTATTTCCTACGTTCATATTTGTAGCAAATGTTATTATTGTGAACAGGCTGACGTGAGTTTTATTTTTATATATTAAGTTTATATAAAGAATGTATTATTTTATTGTTGTTACTGTTTTTAAAATATTATATTTCTGGGATACTTAATCTATTTCCTTATTCACTTTCCTCATATGGCTATTTTTCTCTTTTGGCGCCCTTGAGCTTATAACATCCTGTATTTTCAACTAGGGTTGTGGCTTAGCTATTATTATTATTATTATTAATAATAATAATAATAATAATAATAATAATAATAATAATAATAATAATAATAATAATAATAATAATAATAATATTACTGTACTTTCTGCTCTGAGCATATTATGGAGCAATAAATAATAATATAAGTTATTTGCAAAGTATTTCACGAATTGTTAAGTATTCATAGATTTGTTATAACAATTTCTTGAAAGAAAATAAGCCCCATATAAGAGATGCTTTACTATACTTATCATTTGAAAAAATTTACAGAAGACAAAAGGTGACCTATCACTCATATTACTTTTCCCCTTCGCCAAACAACAAACTGTGTCATGCACCCAAAGCGTTTCTTGATTACAGAATAAAAAGGATGAATTCAACCTAACTGATCGTTTGATCACTATTCATGAAATTAGTTACTCTATTCTCTGTTTTTTTTTTATAAGGGATTAAATGTCAACAATTGATAAAGAAATCGTAGCCAAGTAAACATATTTCGCTAGTCTATTGTTGTTAGTTAAGCTCACAATCACCAAAAAGATAAAGAAATATTATGTATTTCATCAAACGATGTCTACTGAGAGGAAAGTTTAATATGTAATTTAATTTCTGTAGAGCAGGTATACGGACAAAATTGCTAAACTCCTGGAGTTTTTGTAGTTACCCATATACTGGAAGTATATGTATACCATTGATAAAAAAGAAAGAAAAAAAAAAGTTGTCAATCTACACAGTATCAAACAAAAATATCTCAAAGACTAAGGAAGCGGGGCATTTCATTTTGTTCTTACTACTATAATTCTCTCTGAATTTTATGCACGTTTTTTTCCTCAGATTAAGAAATTTTACTATTTTTAATATAAAATTTATACTACATTTCATGAAAAACACAGATTGTTGTCAATAAAAGGTTGAATAAGATATATATTTTGATATTACCAATGCCAGGTAGTTTCTTAGCTGCCTATTCACCACTTCATTTTGATCATATGCAGATACATATACTGTAAATAAGATTATATAACACAGTGAATGACAAAATACAAAATATAGAAAGTCAATGAATAGGAAAAAATACCAACACGTTCAAGATATAATCATCATTCCAAATGCAGATGAGAACGTTGAACGTAAACATCAGAATATAGGACATCATCCCAACATTTGCAAGTCAATTATGTAAACACAACATGGCACGAGTCTAGCAAAATATCCGGAAAAAATCATTAAAAAAATTAATGCTTTATAAAACAACAAAAGTCCTGACTTATTTTTTTCCTAAAACATTTTACTTCTACAAAACAAATGCTGAACTAGAAATGTGAACTTTCTTGAGAATTTAATTAGAAATGTTTCACAAGGTAATGTATGAAATGTTTTGAAATCTTTGGATTTAAATATTGTAGTATTTTTTTAATCAAAGTAATGTAGTCTTTATATATATATATATATATATATATATATATATATATATATATATATATATATATATATATATATATATATATATATATATATATATATATATATATATATATATATATATATATATATATATATATATACATATGTATGTATATATATTTTTGGGCTCAAGCCATGTCCTGCTGATGGAAGTTCCTTCACAAGTAGCTTCCTAATTTATATGTGACTACAGTGATATATCCCAGAGAATTTACCGAAGGTACCCAGAATTCTAACACCTGGAGCGAGTATCCCTTAAAATTTTAAGAAGGGATATCGCGTAAGGACGTAATGGCACACCTCATAGCAATCTGCACCCCAGATAGAGTTTTACGTTCGAGGAGGTGTGGCAAAAAAAAAAGGGGGGCCTTCCAAAGGCCATCCCCGTTCCCTACTACTATCGATAGTACAACAGCGCCATCCCTACGATAGTGGCCTTTCCTTTTATTGTAGCGATTTCACTCGGTGGTATTTTCCTGTGATTGAATTTTTTTTTTCCAGTGACCACAATCCTATAGGCAAATGGTCAAAAGTCTAAACCTGCTGATTATTTGAAGCATAAAGACGCTTCGGCTAGGAGGAACTTTCTCTCAGGATTGCAGGACCTTCGATCCTTTGGTCTAGAGCCTATTCGAAATGAGCCATTGGTGAGAAAGAAAAATGTCCCTACTTTCGTCTTCTTAACTTCTCCTACAGTTCAAAACCCTCCTGGAGGAGTATACCTGAGAGCTGTAGAGCATACAGGTAGAAAGAAAGCTATGGCTCGTCGAGTTCCAGGGAAGGCCATTTTCTGTTCACGAGAAGGACTCGAGAAATCTCCGAGTCATTCTGAACCTGTCGCCACTCAACATGTTTTTAGTAAACTACAAGTTCCGAATGTTAATCCTTCTGAACATATGGACCTTGTTCCAATTAAGGGTGTTCGTAGTCTTACCAGACCTGAAAGGTGTCCACCAGAACCTTCCAGCCAACCACCCCCCTTCCTCCAATCTAAGATTCATGTCACGAAGAGTAATATTCATCCTAGAATAGATACGTATCAGACTCACAGTCCTAAGTATCTTCATATAGATGACCCGGTTCCCGGGACATCGCAGATGCAAGATTTGCCTCTAGAAGTCTTGACTTTCTCCAGATCTATGGTTTCGATAGCTAAGAAACCATCAAAACTTTGAGTCACATCAACGCAATTTCCTCTTGGGATTTTAAAAGGAGCTCACAAGGTCCGTCAAGAGACTCAGCTGATCGATCAGATCCCCGAAACGCTAACAAGGGAAAATGCTAAACTTTCCCGGGTTCGCAATTCTGACAGACCTTGTGCAATGAGCACATCGGAAGGATGCGTTAAGAGTCTGGAGAAAACACGCATCAAATGCTTGAAGAGATCAAATATGACTTCACAATCGAACATCTCGTACGGTTCTGGTGAAGTTACCCATCCCTTTCTTAAAAAAATGGCACCTAACAGCAGTTCACTTACAACTGATCCACGATGTGACGGTGGATACTCTATCTCAATCCAAGGAGATAGAGCTGGAATGGTCCATGGACGCAGACATATTCCATCCCAGATGGGAACAAGTCCCGGAACTGCAGCTCGTTCTTTTCATCACGAGCATCTTCAAGAAAGTACCTCGTTAAATAGCCCCTTACGAGGATCCTCTAATGAGGCTGATAGACTAGATGTGGCCGGTCCTAGTTCCGATCCTAGCTATATTTCTGAAGATTCAGAAACAAACTGCCTTAGGTTTATCATGGAGAACCCAAACCCCTCATTTCACAAATCTCTTGCCCTAGCGGTTAGAAAGTGGTTTGGGATCTCAGAAGGCAATATAGAATTCTTAGAAGAATACAAGGCTAAGTCTACTAGAAGACAGCATGAGTCTTCCTGGAAGAAGTGGGTGGAGTTTGTTAAATCAAAAGGACCGAAAGAAATTTCTATGAACTTCTGTCTGTCCTTCTTTGTCCACCTTCATAGCTAGGTGTTGGCGGCCAATACGATAAATACGTGCAAATCGGCCTTGACTACACCTCTCCTATGTGCCTTCCAAATGGATCTGGCAAATGAAATCTTTAACAAGATTCTGAAAGCATGTGCTAGACTTAGGCTTGCAGCACCACCAAAGCCCATCTCTTGGTCTTTGGACAAGGTCTTACATTATGCCTCATCGGTGAACAATGAAGATTGTTCTCTTAAGGATCTAACACAAAAGGTTATTTTTCTGTTTGCAATAGCCTCTGGGGCTAGAGTTAGTGAAATAGTGGCTCTATCGGGAGATGAGGGCCATATTCAGTTCACAGATTTAGGAGAACTGAATCTCTTTCCTGATCTATCATTTCTCGCTAAAAACGAGCTACCCACTAAGAGGTGGGGTCCCTGGAGAATCTGTCCTCTGAAGGAAGATGTCTCTCTATGTCCTATAGAATGTCTAAAGATCTATCTTCGTAGAACTTCAGACTTCAGGGGAGGACAGCTCTTTAGAGGAGAAACTTCGGGATCAAATTTATCTCTAAATCAACTAAGGGCGAAGCTCACCTACTTTATTCGTAGAGCGGATCCGGACAGTACTCCCGCAGGTCATGATCCGAGAAAGATTGCTTTATCTCTGAACTTCTTTCAGTACATGGACTTTTAGCGTCTTCGTTCATACACTGGATGGAAATCATCCAGAGTGTTTTACAAACACTATGCAAAACAAGTGCATGAACTGAAACACTTTGTAGTGGTGGCAGGTAGTGTATTGAAACCTGCCCCCTAATTTCTGTGATAAACTATTTTTGGTTTGGGTCCTCACTTGTCCTCGGACATGCACTGGATAAGAATCATCCAGGATGTTCTACAAACACTATGCTATGCTAGTCCATGATCTGAAGCAATATGTGGTGACGTCAGGTAATTTATTTACTCTGCTGTTTATTCTACGATGAACAGATAATTGACTGGGACTGTCAGTTAAGGGGAGAGAAAGTCATCCTTTTTAAGTATGTCTTCTTTTATTTAAGTGTTACCATGGTAACACTAGCTCTGTTCTAAAATCCCAGGTGTGGAATTATACATTAAGAAATACGATTCCTGTACTAGTTTCAGGTATAATCCCATTGTCAGACTATATTCGTTTTGCTGGCCATCTCTTGTAGTCATTTATTAGAAATAAATGTCTTTTAGAATGTAGTGCGTCCACATTCGCCAGACAATTGTATCTATACATGCCAGACTTTTTATCTATCTAGAATGCATCCTTCACATATTTGTATGCATTAAAGGTTAGACATAAGAGACACTGATGTCATTTTGGCCAAATATACAACTTGAGACTATTTGTATATTCAGTGTGTACTTATGTTTGGTCAGACTATTTATGTTAACCTTGAAATCCCTTTTCAACTGTCTAGATGACTCTTCCCTGTAGGAGGCAGGAAGCAATAACATTGTTTATGATTAGTGATGATGACATATAACGGCATTGTCACTAGTCTCATATGATCAGTATGACAATTGAAAAGGTTGATATAAGGTTTAGGCACTGATGGAAAATCCACAGATACATTAATGCTCTGGTATGCTTCCATCAGCACGACATGGCTTGAGCCCAAAAAACGGATTTTGAGCGAAGCATAAAATCTATTTTTGGGTGAGATTGCCATGTCGTCCTGAAGGACCCACCCATCTCTTCTGTAGAAGAGATCTTCAGTTTCCCTCCCGTAGTACTGTATCTATAACAGCCTATGCTCAATGCTACAAGGAACGGCCACTATCGTAGGGATGGCGCTGTTGTACTATCGATAGTAGTAGGGAACGGGGATGGCCTTTGGAGGGCCCCCCTTTTATTTTTGCCACACCTCCTTGAACGTAAATCTCTACCTGGGGTGCAGATTGCTATGAGGTGTGCCATTACGTCCTTACGCGATATCCCTTCTTAAAATTTTAAGGGATATTCGCTCCAGGAGTTAGAATTCTGGGTACCTTCGGTAAATTCTCTGGGATATATCACTGTAGTCACATATTACCTAACAAGCTACTTATGAATGAACTTCCATCAGGTCGACATGACTATCTCATCGAAAAATAGATTTTTTGCTTCGATCAAAATCCATTATATATATATATATATATATATATATATATATATATATATATATATATATATATATATATATATATATATATGTAAATATCACCCACCAATGGCATTTAATACCGAATTCTATCTTGGGAATATATATTCACTTGGAATTCCTTTTATGGTAACAGCTTCTGGCCGGGTGGGGATTCGAACCACCACCTGTACGGCTGGAAACCATGCTGGCAGGGACCCTACCGACTGAGCTATCAGGAGAGACTAAAAGTTTATGACAAGTCCCCCTACATATTCCTGTCGAATTCAGGAATCTGTTCATAGACTTGAAATAAACCCATCTCCACCATGATAGCTGAATCGTGAGTTTGCAACACGTGGTTATTTTAATGAACATATATCACAAGCACTCGTGATTTTAATTAATGTAAATATCACCCGCGAATGGCATTTAATACCGAATTCTATCTTAGGAATATATATCCACTTGGAATTCATTTTATGGTAACAGCTTCTGGCCGGGTGGGGATTCGAACCACCACCTGTACGGCTGGGGGACTTGTCATAAACTTTTAGACTCTCTTGATAGCTCAGTCGGTAGGGTCGCTGCCAGCATGGTTTCCAGCCGTACAGGTGGTGGTTCGAATCCCCACCCGGCCAGAAGCTGTTACCATAAAATGAATTCCAAGTGGATATATATTCCCAAGATAGAATTCGGTAATAAATGTCATTCGTGGGTGATATTTACATTAATTAAAATCACGTTTGCTTGTGATATATGTTCATTAAAATAACCACGTGTTGCAAACTATCATCTTCATGAAAAATATTATGATTTTTTTTTTTTTTTTATTTATGTCGAACTTAGAAAAATTGCCAGAAAATCATTGCAAAATATTTCTGTAACCTTCAAAGCAGTCAAATATCAAGAAATATTGAAAGTTGTAGCATCTTTAATTATGCTTAATGCAATTCAAAACAGGAGATTGAAATGATTTATTCAAAGCGAGCATAAAAATAACGTAATAGATAGAGTAATGGGAACCGGCCTATGATATTTTGATGTTATCGAACATGGAAAAAGCGAGAGTTTTAAAGTTTTCTATATAACTCTACTGGCAATACTGACATTGATTGCGTAGGGAGTTTATGAATAAAAAAGTAGTTTTTATATTGAAATGAAAGTAATTGTTGAAGAATATGAACTGAAGTATTCCTAGAATTCAATCTGTTGGCTGGATACAAAAAAGAATATAGTGAATATTTTCATTCTCTGACATGTAGTCTTAAATATTTTCGTGAAGAATTACAATAATAAATATTGCCAAAACAATTTATAGAAAATTGCTGTGGTTTTTCAAGGTTAGATATATTAGAATATTATAATCGATTTTATATGCCTCATATAAATGGGGAATTTTATGTGATATTTTCATGAGATTTACATGATTAATTATTAGTAAAGGAATAATAAAAAAAATTGATATATATTTTTTTCTTTTGTCGTCGGAAATTAACAATATCTATAAATCACATGCATTTTGATATAGAAATAAAGGAACTATAAGGAGTTGCCTTTTTTGTTGCACTTTGTGTAATCTATATGAAACCATTCGCTGATTTGAATTTGGCTTTGACACATAATAGGATTTGCATAATTGACACGGAGTATGCAGAAATATTCAATTTAGGGTAGCATTATAGAAAATTGAATAACAAATATTTTCCTATTAGTACTGGATATGTGAAATATGTGGGGTTTAGTATTAACTAAAAAGAGGGTAATAAAACCTATTAAAAACCACGGATTTTCTGTTATCTTTCTCTCTTAACAAGAGATTGCCTTGATTAAGACATTAGGCTTTAGCATGGCGTATCATATCCGTATGGAAGCCTTTTACTGTCCAAGAGGTATCTCAAACTATGTATTTCTTTTTTCTTCCAGTTTGACTCTAAACTTCTCTAATTCTGTTTCTACTACTTATTATTGTTTCATCCCCCTCCATATTTAGCAGCTGTCTCCAACATTGCTGTCAAAACTCTCTTACTCTTTTCACAATCTGGATTTTTTTTTCTTGACAATGTATCTTGGATTAAAGTTTTTTTTTTTTTTTCGACATCAATTGTGGGAGCTGTGGTGGTCTTGCCAACTACTCGATAATGTCTGTAGCGTTTGTATTTCCCATGGTACACCGACAATTCCGCACTGGATAATTCAGTGCAGACAATTCAGCGCTGCCAATTCAGCGAATGACAATTCAGCTTAGAATCAATTCAGCGCATGACAAATCAGCACAAGGACAATTCGGCGCCAAAGGCACACACGGTTCAGTGAATGACAATTCAGCATAAGAACAATTCAGCACAGTAACAAGTCAGCATAAGGAAGCAACTACAAGGAAATTCAGCAAAAAGTTTTAACACTTTATTGATAATATATAGAAAGGGAAATAAAAGATTTATTAAATTTACATATTAAAAATAATACACACAGTATATGTAAAAAGAAATGAATTAATATATTTCTGCAATTCAATGAGGTAGCTTATATTTTGTAAGTATTCCAACTTATCAAATCGACTTCCATACTCATTAACAAGCGTTTTTATTGCCTTAGCTGTCCTTTGGTATTTTGGGTTTTTTCTACCATCGTCGTGTCCAGCTCTTATTCTCAGTATCCTTTTCTCTATGCTATCTTGCTCTTAAGAAACTCGACAAACTTATAAAAGGTTGGATGGTTATGACCCAATGTTAACTGAAGACTTCGGTGCCACCCTTCTAATGAATTATTGGTCTTAGGTAGGTCGCCCTGCACTCGATCAAAAACAGTCCATAACTCGGGTTCAAAAACCGCATCTCTTCTACGACGACAGAATGGACGACCAATCTATGTGTCCTCGAAATAATTTGTTAACTCTTCCAATTCCGAAGGCATAACATCTTGCAATGATTCAAACACATTACAAACATCGTCAGCAGGCACAAAAACTAAGGCCACAAACATCTTACAGTGTCGACGAATATGTTCGTCACTTGCATAAATCTGGGTAAGATTCAATGCCTGTATTTTTCTCCATATACACTGAGCGAGGTGGAAAAAACAACCGCTTATTTGCGTTCCTACAAAAACTCTTGAACATGCATTTTGGAAAGCCTTTTCAAAATCACATAGCATAGTGGCTGGCGTCAGATCCGGGTATAGATTCAAAATAGTTCTTAATGCCTTTTCATATGAATCGTCTGTCTTATTTTGCAATAGTATATATATCACTGGAAAAACACATCCATCTGCAAGCCAGTTTTTGTATTCTTTGAGGATTTCAACATTTTTTCTAGTCGAAAAGATAAACATTCTATTGGTATCTTCAACTCCAGAATCGTACAATAAAAAAGGTTCTCCACTGAGTGTTACACGCAAATGTTCAGGTAATACAATATCACTGACATCATTAGGTGCTGGAATTGGCTCACCATCTCTTTTTCGTCGGCGCTGAACAGTCCGTTGTAATGAAGTATACTTAGGGAGTAAAACCGTAGCTTCATCTGGCAAAGAGACGTGAGTTTCTTGAATTATTCTTCTTGGGACATCATTAGATGCACTGGCTCGTTCACGTAGGTCAGAAACCATCTTCTTCATTGCTGATACTGCTGGCTGAGGCACATGAGTATGGGCCTTTACATCTCCCCACAAGTTTCCGTTGATATGGATTCGACCTTTGCATCTGTCTTGTGTACAACGCCAAGACTCTTTTCCATTCCGAAGTTTTCTATCCAAACGATAGCAAAATCCATTTAATAGAATATGCTCGCGTCCTTTCTCCGATAAAATCCGCTCCATAAGGCTGGCATTTCAGTTTTAACTAAGCAAATGTTTATAAACAACTGTATTCCAAAAAAGGGAATATATACCGTCCTAAGCTTGTACTATAACTTTCTTTATTTATTCAGTGGTTGTTATTGTTAACAACCATGAATTACAACAGTAATAATAATAATAATAATAATAATAATAATAATAATAATAATAAGAAAAATAATCTTTATGTGCTAATAATAAGATAAGGGTGAATGTGTGTGCATTTTTGCACTGAATTGTCCTTGTGCTGATTTATCGTTGTGCTAAATTGCCATGCGCTGAATTGATTCTATGCTGAATTGTCATTCGCTGAATTGGCAGCGCTGAACTGTCGGCGCTGAACTGTCCTGCGCGGAATCGTCGGCACACGATTTCCCATACAGGCGCGTGGAACTATTCTCATGATGAAATGTGGTCCTCGGAATCCAGGGCTTGGCCGGTTTCATAAAGAAAAGACTCTATATTTTCTCCACTATGATTAATGTGGGGATGATTAAACCAATATTATCCCTACATGATGTTTTGTAACCAAGAAAAGTGCATTAAAGATCGTATCCACCAATTTTCCGACGAAGAAGTTATTCAACACGAGTGACATATTGATAAACAATCATGAACCACCATTTACATTAATAGCAAATAGGCTTTTACAATCTACTAACACCAAAATAAACCTTATGCACACATTCCCCCCCCCCCCACCTACCTCCTGGACCATAAGGAACACAGAAATATGATCTAATCATTTTTATTTATCAAAGAAATATTGCTATACTCTGAGTAACGATAAACATATTCAAAAGAAAGGACCTCATTCTGGTATATATACTGTAGGCTCAAAATCTGTAATACGGGCTGGCTGTGCTGCCTTATCCTCAGACAAAATTAGTCAGCTAATATTACCTAGTGAAACATCAATATTTACATAAAAAATATCAATTATTATATCAGAAATTGCGATTTATTAAAACAATTGAAGATAGGCCGAAACACAAGCTTGTGACTTATGCTGAGTCAAGAAGTGCCATTGAATCCTAAATGAGTTATACGTATAAGAATTAGGTTTGCCCTTGTTAGAGTTAACTATTATAGAACATAAATTAACGTTAAATCTACTGTTTTGTCTTGGTGTAGATTTTATGTAAATCTACGATCTTTAATGGCTGATCGTAACAGTGGTAGGTGGTGTACCTTATCAATACATGTTTGCCAAACGGTTATATAAGCGAACGAGCAACTTGGCGGAGTAACGAGAACTTTGGGTGTGGATGTAATGCTTCCCTACATCTCAATGAAGTAACTGGCAGGAGGGTGACAGATTGGGTTTAAGGCGAGAGACAAGATGCCTTTTCGGCTTCTATTCCTGATGCCTGAATACTTACCAGATTATTTTGTAGAATAGGGCATAAAAAGGCAAAACCTGATGAATGGGTGTTACACGTGTTGCATGAAATATCACATGAGGTTGGGCTGAAGATATATCGAAGACGATAATGATGAGAACGGAATATGCAATGGAACGTGAAATATCATTCGAGGGGGATAGGACTTATGAAGATAACCATTCAAATGTTTAGGAACTATGATCTGGCGTTAATGAAAGATTAAAGAAAAAAAAAAAAAAATATATATATATATATATATATATATATATATATATATATATATATATATATATATACAATGTCTTGGTTAATTAAAATTTGTAAATCAAATTGACTGAAAATACATATAACAATCAGTCTATAAATCAGTTCAGTGAGATCGGTGTTACTATGTGGACAGGTTTCGCAGTATGACAATGAAACAATATCCAACATAGTTTTTAGATTGGAGAACAAAACACTCAGATCGTGGTGAAGGGTAAATGTAGATAGTTTGGGCATGATCTTCGCACTTCCCAAGAGAGATTAGCTCACCAAAGTTTCAACTGGGCTACGCAAGGCTCTATAAGACTTGGAAGACTCAGGCCTAGATAGGTGAAGACTATGAAGGTGAAGTAGGAGATGATGAATGAAAAAGCAATGATTAAAAGGCGGTCAAGATGGAGGCAACTAGCTAAATCTAACCGAATCTCTTTGTGTCAATAAGCGTAGAAGGAAATGATAGACAGTGATAGACAGAATAGTCATATCCTGATAAGAGGTGGTGCCCTGAGAGGTATATAAAAAAACTCAATACACACACACAACACACACACACACACACACACACACACACACATATATATATATATATATATATATATATATATATATATATATATATATATATATATATATATATATATATAAAAATATATATATATATATATATATATATATATATATATATATATATTTATATATATATATATATATATATCTATATATATATATATATATATAAATATAAATATATATATATATATATATATATATATATATATATATATATATATATATATATATATATATGTATATAATCAGACAATTGTATGTCTGTGTGTGTGTGAATATATGTTTGCTTCTCCGAATGTGTAACTTTAGTGAGTTGTGAGAATGATGCATTTTCTATATGAACTTCTTGTTTCTGCTCGCCTGCCAATAATTGTTGTAGTAGTGATATTCTCCTGCTAGCACATCCAAGATTCAATGCCTAGTGTCAAATAGATAGTGATATATCCCTTGAAATGGATGTGAGAGTTGAGGATTTGCTGCACACGTTGAAACGTGGATTTGCAAAGACTACCCGGCTGTAAAGAGAGATGAGAATTAATTCCGAATCTGAGGTATTTAATCCTGGTGAGTTCAGGATTTATACTTTGAATCGAAATCAACCGATCTCCAACATTACATGTAATTGTTACGCATGTAACACTTGACCATTTTATGATAATATTATTGCAAACACTCGTGAATTACACCTTGTCAAAAAAGTCACAAATGGAGATTGATATATATCCTAAATTTATCTGTCAGTCATAGGTTCAACGCTTGGTTGGGCACAAATTTTAACAATAAAGGAATTTAACTAGGAGTGATTATAATATTAATTAGAATGACAATACCTTCATGAATTAAGTACTGGCTCAGAACACTCTGATAAATAATGCATCGAAAAAAGGAAAGATTTTTTCCTTACCCAGCAGGCAAAATATTTATAACCCATTAATATTGATGCTGTTACTATATTTTGGCATTGTTATTATGTTCACACACACACACTACACACACACACACACACACACACACATATATATATATATATATATATATATATATATATATATATATATATATATATATATATATAATATATATATATATATATATATATATATATATATATATATAAATATACATATATATATATATATATATATATATATATATATATATATAT
>NC_090748.1:41786570-41788368 GCF_036898095.1 Palaemon carinicauda
ATTTTAGGATAAAACATTCTGGAATTTATCGATTCCTCTAATAATAAAACTATAGTATTTTTTATCTATTATGATCAGCTATTTCTATACTAATAAAGGTATTTCTCAGTTAAATAATGTATACAAATTGTGTAATGGAACTGTCACAGTAGAATTGCATTACCTGTCAAAAATAATTCAAATTAACGTGATCATACCATGATTTTTACCCTAATAGAGTAATATATAGTATTTGTAACCATCAATAAGTATGCTTGTTGTATATAATGTTTCTTTTTCCTTTAGTCAGTGCGAAGAAATAAAAAATATCGAGTTTTTGAACAGGAGACACTGTTTTAAAATATCTTGAGGGGATATAAAAACCAGAGGAATTATTCATGCAAATTAGAATTATTCATAATATTCAAATCCTAATTCTTTTTTTACAAAAAGTAGTAAAAAGAACACTTAAACATAAATGTCCCCTAAAAATGAACAACATGATGGGAAAACTCTTTTATACGATCCAGACTTAGAAAAAAATATTACTGAAAGCCTTAATGATAATAATCTAAAAAATATTACACTTTATATTAGGTTTATTGTTAATAGAATTCTTATAGAATTAATCACTCGGTTTGCCATTTGAAATAAAGGCCCAATAATATCTTGAAGATTAAGTATTCTAGTTTTGTGTAATCTCAAAGATAACCTATTCGACAAATAATGCAACAATAGAGTACTGGTCAACAATTTTTTTTGTATTAAGAATAAAAGAAAAACTAGGATCTTTTCCTTGCAGGATATATCTTTGCTTTTGTAGAATAGGCCTACGACATTAGGGAACTATAAAACTGAAATCGTAATCAAATATATACCCAAACTCACAATGTAAATGAATTCCACGGAGGATGTATGTAAAATATCTAGGCAAACTACAAGTCAATAACTTTACTTTTCCAGCAATATAATACAATAAAAATATCCAAACTATAACAAGCCTTATGAACTAAACTTAATATATATTGATTATATGTTCAAAAACATAAACCGGTTTTCCTGAAACTTCCTGAAAAGAAAATTTACTAGCGTACCGTAATTGCCCTTACTCTCATATATACTTACTCTGCTTACTGTAATTAAGAGCAGTTTCTTGACCCTATTACACAGGGAGACCCTAAGCACTACAGGACCTATAAGATGTATTTACTGTATGCATTCTTAGGTATTTAGAGTATTCCTCGTTAATTATCAAATACTCATTATGCAAGCAATTAGAAAACAAGAAATTTCAGCATACAGAGTAAAAAAATCCATCATATATGAATATATTTCCAATGAAACTCTCACTGGTTTATCTATTCTTCATAAACTTTGTCTTTGTTAAATGCAACATGTATTTCGTCATTGTTTTCATATATCCCTATATATAAATTTCATAAAAAAGAAAAAAATAATAGTTTGTCCAGCTTGCATATGAATTTGTATTATTAAACAATTCTACCAAACGTAATAAATATACTTTTGGGATGACAGTTGTCATAATTTCCCCAAAACAATCTATCTCTCTAGAAACTAATATATTAAAACCCATGTCGATGAAGTGTTTTCTTCAGTGCTTTAAATACATAGGTATAATTAGGGACTAATTCTACTCTTTTATTGTAATCATATAGAGATTTTTTTTACACCGATTTCAATTACATACTTTAAAACTGTATTTGCTCTAATTATAGATGCATTCAACTCTTTTGGATATTAATTGATAAGCAATATTTTTTCTTCAAACCACTTAAATCTATTCAAATGCTATACTTCT
>NC_090748.1:41803868-41818441 GCF_036898095.1 Palaemon carinicauda
AGTCACCGGTTTCAAAGACCTCAGATATTACTTTCCATAATCCCTCTCTCTCTCTCTCTCTCTCTCTCTCTCTCTCTCTCTCTCTCTCTCTCTCTCTCTCTCTCTCTCTCTCTCTCTCTCTCGATACTTATTACAAGCTACACTTTTGCTGTTTCACGAAAATTATTAAGTTGGTGATTACTCATTATTAAATGTGCTTCTCATTCTTAAAAACACTTGGTACACATCAAAATTCCTTCTTTAAATTCTCTTTTAAGTTATTAATCATCCCATTTTTATGTACTCAAATAAACGTATTCTCCTTTGTCCTGAAAAACTAATCTGTTTTCCCTTTTTTTCAATAATTTTCTCTTTGATATTCTTTTGATGTCCTTAACGACCGTTTTCATACTCTGATTCTGCATCTTGGGAGACCTTATTAAAGAATCACATTGGGAGGAAAAGATCCTCAGTATCAAGAAGCTGATAACCGTGAGAGAGAGAGAGAGAGAGAGAGAGAGAGAGAGAGAGAGAGAGAGAGAGAGAGAGAGAGAGTTTTCGAGTGAAATTGATTGAATGATTTGTCTATACAGAGTGTGAAGTTAAATAAGGGATTACCCAGATATACCATTTGGTGGAAGATGATGTAAAATGTGCCAAATATGAATGGCTGACTAATTTATTTGATCAGAAAACTTTTGTGTGCAATTTCGAATGTACAGTCAAGATAATGATATTATCGAAAACAAACGAAACATTGTAAAATAAAAGTCGACCACTTTCTCAAATTATACAGACAACAGTCTGTTTTGTTTGATATTGAATTAATGTTCATAAATTCATAAATGATGTGTCTCTGGATGAATAAAATATTTATGGAGGGCATGATGAGTAGTCTTTCGGCAATGATCTATTGAAGGTGGAAGGCTGTGGGAATTGTACCAACCGTGTGTCACACGATCGTACCGTCACATTAGCGACCCCGGAGCGACTCACTCCACCCCCCCCCCCCCCCATTCCTCTCACCGTTACTATGACAACAAGTTATTTCAGGTTCTTTCAAGTGCGAGAGGAGAGCGAAGATACAAGCACAAAATGAACTATGTACGATCGTGTGACACACGGTTGGTACAGAATAAATAGCGATATACAGAAAGCAGAGTAACCGTTGTTTGCAAGAGAAAGAGAGCTAACTAATGCTCATGATAAAATAATAAAGATATTATTATTATTATTATTATTATTATTATTACTAGCCAAGCTACAACCCTAGTTAGAAAAGAAAGATGCTATAAGCCCAAGGGCTCCAATAGGGAAAAATAGCCCAGTGAGGAAAGGAAATAAGGAAATAAATAAATGATGAGAACAAATTAACAATAAATCATTTTAAAAACAGTAACAACGTCAAAATAGATGTCTTATATAAACTATAAAAAGACTTATGTCATCCTGGTCAACATAAAAACATTTGCTCCAACTTTGAACTTTTGAAGTTCTACTGATTCAACTCCCCGATTAGAAAGATCACTCCACAACATAGACTTAGTTAAACATTCTAATCAATGATCAAGGTTAGCTAAGTAACCAGCCTCACCACTGGAATTACTTTGAATGTCTATATAGCTATTTTTCATCTTAGGTAAGGATAGATATTTCTGAGTTGGAAAAAAATAATGTATATTCACAGACTCCCATTAAAAGGGATAATTTTCAAAAGTGATTATCACTTTAATGATGATGTGAAATGGCTTTATTATAACTTAAAGGTTCAAGTGCTATTTTTTTTTTCCTTTCTCATAGTTATTTTATACTTGTTTAAATTTGTAATTAATCCTTGACAAAAAACTTTAGTTATTTTATATCAATCTCTAAACTCTTTGGAACCCAAAAATGGGCTCCAATATAGTTTGCACTAATGACTCCGAGATTAAAAAAAAGATGTAACGTCTTAGAATAATATCGGTTTGATTTTCCATTAATTCCATATTTATATCATTACTGTTTCCATGCAGAAATTCTCTTGTTATATTAAAATATATATTTTCAACAAAATTCACGTATTCAACGTGTATAAGGAAACCATTGTATTTTTTATTTCTCAAAAAAAAAAAAATTAAATAATAAATAAAAAAATAAAATAAAAAACCGGCAAACAGAGACACTGTTCAAGGGAGCACCCAGTCCCTCCTGAAATTTGTACCTAAAGGAAGGCAGCCCCCACCCCAAGACACTGCCGAGTCTTTAATTTTAACCAAATTTTCAAGAACTGAACACTTAAGGTTGCTATAAGCATGCCTACATGCGCTCGCATAGCCTTCATTAAACTATGATGTAGGACCCAGTTTTGAAGGGAATAAATATTCAACGACCTTATTTAAGACTTTTCGTATCAACTATGAGTTTACTTTGAAGAAGGAATGAGAATATATTTGCTATTTAGATTTTGTTTGATCTTTTTAGTAAAGATAGGAAAAAGGATTGCTACAATATTACTGACAGATGTAATCTGGATCTCTGTATAAATGATGTAATTTTAAACTTTTATAATACATTTTGATTAATTCTGATTTACCTGACATCCTGACAGGGAAGGTCATTGACGCCGATATCGTTTGTTCCTAGACAAAATAATAATTAATAGTTAATTTGAACATAAAAGATTGTGTAATACAAAAAAAAAAAAAAAAAAAAAACATCAAAAAGATAACCTTAATACGATATAATAGATATATCCTTTAGTTATACTTCACATCATATTTCATAAATTAGAAATGTAGTAATAGAGAGCTTAGGGGCATTTCCATAATACTATGAATGATATGGACGTGATTTAATTGATATTCTTAGCCTACAGTATCATAACACAGATTCTCTGCTCTTTGTACGAATTACTGGTGCTATAGAATGTTCATATAAAACCTTATATTTCCTTGCTTCATCATCTGAGCCGATAAAAGCCATACTCCTGAATCTCAGGAGCCCTGGAAGATTTCCAAAACCAGCCATCTTAGTCGAGATATAGTTAGGTGAGGGGAGACGTAACTGAAAGTTTCCAATTGAGTTCCAAAACCGACAATGCAAAAGGTTTTCAGGAGGTTTTGTAAATTTCCAAAGATTTCAAAGGTTCCTCTTTGGAACTCAAGAGAGCCAAAAGAAATATTTCTGTCCGTGAAGGCTGGAAGGAGATTGGATGACGAGATAACGACCAAAGAGGAGAAGATTTAAACTCTGTGGAATACATATATATATATATATATATATATATATATATATATATATATATATATATATATATATATATATATATATATATATATATATATATATATATATATATATATATATATATATATATATATATATATATATATACATATATATATATATATATATATATATATATATATATATATATATATATATATATATATATATATATATATATATATATATATATATATATATATATATATTCCCACCTAACCTAACCTCAGAGCCATATCCTTACCTACGATGTGGGAGGTGGTCTTACCAACCAAACAACCCCTTCCCCACCTGTGACCCAGCCCCCTAAGAAAACCTTCAACACTGTGCATCTGTTATGTTAAAGTAAGTTATATAATTGTTTATAAATAAATTCGGTCTTCGGCAGGAGTAAAAGTTAACTGCCCTTTTCATAAGAGTTCGGTGATAACCTTCGCTCCTCCTCGTCGTTAATTAGTGAATTGCCATTAACTCTTTTGTTTATTTTTCTTTCCGAGTGTTTGGTGTTTAGTGAGAGCCGTGGACGAGACTACTGCTGCCTGGAAAGTTCAGTTCGGACCGTGCCTTGATCACAGACGTATATCCTAATTCAGCAGCCATTGGTAGACGCCTCTTTTATTCCCTCATAAGGAATTGTGCCTTTGGAGGATTATCTCGCTGGTGTCTTTGAGCCACCCGCGGTAAATTGTACACTTCGTTGGATCACGGACTACGTATGCAGGGGTTTTGTCACCTGCGATAAGCCACCTCGCTTGTTACGTCCTGCAAGTGTATGTGTCACTTGCGACCTTCGCTTGACGTTATTTTCCCCGCCTGAGGATTCTGCGGGAAGACGGTGCCGTCGTTCCGTCCCGGCACTGTTGGAGGTACTATTGCCGTGATCCAAGAGCGTCATCACATCTGTTACGCTGCTCGTCTGTGGACCAAGGGTCCGTGAGGAGGAAGGTAGGGAGGCATTACCCAGGTAAAGTTACGATCTTTTCATTATCGTTATGGATATGCCCAGTCCGTTTTCCTGGTGTTAATGATACTCCCTCTGATGCTGATGAATGTTCGTCCCCTCTCTGTCGTCTGATCCATGTATGGATAAGTACTGTTGAGTTATTTCACAGATAGATAATACAGTGTTGGGTTTTTTACATGTATATATAAATTATGTCTCTGCATAATTCTTTTGTGAAGTTATCCAAGTGTTTATGCATTTAGTATGTGGCATGTGTACTTGTATGCTGCCTTGTGTTATGTTTTATTATTTGGTATTTGGTTTAGCTTTAAACGTTTGTGTGTAGGTAGGTAATTTTAAGGTTTTCTGCCTTTTCATTTCTCCTGTCTTCCTTATTCCTATATGTTTAGTAATAGGGTAATGGTTTGTTGATATTTGTGGGCCCGGCTTAATATATGAGCCATACTTTTGATCTGTTTAGTTTTTCTTTGTTAGGGTTAAGATTATTAGATATAGGTCAACCTTGTGTATTTAGAGGACTCTGTATATTAGTCCTCCAGGTCATTTTTGTTTAATCATTGTTGTTTGTCTTAGGAGCTTTTTGTTACTCCTGGTGCAAGGTTGAATTTATTTAAGTGTATTGTAATAAATATTGTTAGATTTTTCCAGTGTTTTTGTTGTCTTCCCTCAGTTCACCGTGTTACATAAATAATGTACTGCCTACGATTCCTTTAAAAAATCAAAGTTTAAAGAACCAGAACTACGGCCTACACGGGTCGTAACAAGTGGCGATCGTGACAGGATCGTACACAGGTGTACTCGGTGTTTGGGGGAGCAGTTCAGCTCTGGAGGGATTTGACAGTATTTATTGTTGATATTTGATTTTTGGTTTAGTTGCTTTCCTTCCCCATAGGATATTATTTTCATTAAAATGAAGGACTTTACTTTTGACCCGTCGGAATTCTTGGGTTCGGCTGACTGTTTGAAATATTTAGGAGTTTTGACCAGGGCTTATTTGGTACAGTGTGCCCGGTGGTTGGAGATCCCTCATAAGTCCTCTGACACTCGGGCCAATTTGTTAAAACTGGTTAAAGAAAAAGTGTCCCAAGATTTGGCTGAGGGTAATGAGGCAGCTAGCGGCCTAGCCAGTGATTTTGAGAGTGGCACTGATTTTGGGTCGGACCAAGAAGGATCCATAGTCGACGATGTGAGCATAAATCCTGGTTTGTCCCTGTTCGCTGATTCCCCTGCCGTAAAGGTTATGTATGAAGGTCCGGCCAATTTTCCTACTCCGGCCAGGGATGTTAAAAATTTTAATATTTCAACTAACCCCTTTTTAGCTGAGGAGGCTGTTCCCAACCATGTAACACCTTCTGCTCATGTAATGGGGCCGGAGGAGTTCCATGTAATTTGTAAGAGAATTGAGTTATTGAAGCTGCAGTTTGAGGAGAACGAGAGGGCCCGGAAACATGAGATAGAGTTGCTCAAGCTTAACCTTGAGTTGGCCAAGGTGCAAGGGTCCCCTAATCATGTTAGTTCACCCAATAGCTCATCATCAGACAAATTTAATATTTCGGGTGCACTTAAGTTAATTCCAGTTTTTGATGAGGGGAGCGTACCAGAATTTTTTAAAGCTTTTGAGAGGGTTGCTACCCGGTTGTCTTGGCCCACAGAAATGTGGACGGTACTCATACAGTGTAGATTGACGGGCAAGAGATTATGACAAAGTAAAGGCTTTGGTTCTCAGGGCCTATGATTTGGTCCCTGAGGCCTATCGCCAGAGATTCCGAACCACTGGCAAGCCCAATTCTATGTCTTATGTTGAGTACGCTCGTCTCAAGGAGGAGCAGTTTGACAACTGGCTGAAAAGTCGTCAAGTTGCTTCCTTCTCTTCCTTGAGGGAACTGATGGTACTGGAGGAGTTTAAGAAGGTGTGTAGTAAAGAATTGAGGGTTCATCTGGAGGACACTAAAATTTTAACTTTGTCAAAGGCGGCTCAGGTAGCTGATGAGTTTGTCCTGACCCATCGGGCTGGGTCAGGTAACTTCTCGTCCTCATACCCTAATAATAATAGTAATTTGTTTTCTAAGTCGAATAATCCCTTTAAAAACCAATCTAGTACCCCAAATAGTAGCATGAGTAATCATGTTGGTAGTGGCTTCAGAAAGGACTTGAGTGGTGGGCACACTCTGGTTTTTTCTAACCGTGGCAATTCGGGTAAAACCAATCAAGTTAGAGGTAATTGCTTCTGGTGTAATAAGCCAGGGCATCGACAAGCTGAATGTAGAGCCAGGAGCCGTTACCTCCAACAGAATCAAAATAAGAGTCAAAATAATGTTAATCAGCCTACGCCAATCTCGATAATTTCAAATAATTCTATTTCAGAGAGTAAGAATGGTAAAACTGTTGATCCCCAGGTTAGTAGTGAACCAGATGTAGGTAAAGTAAAACCTGTATTGTGTGAGTCCACTGGTAATTTATGACCATTTAACAAATATGTCTACCCCGGAAAATTGAAATCTGAAACCTCTACACTTTATGTTAAGTTCTTGAGGGACACAGGATCCGCTAGATCTTTGGTGTTGGCAGGGTCCTTGTCTAACTTAGTTCCCTATACTGGAGAATATGTGGTCCTGGGAGGATTTCCCGATACAGTGGTATCTGCTCCTTTAGTAAGGGTGGAGCTGTCCTTCTAAGGGTATCATAAGGTTACTGAGCTGGCGGTAGTTGAGAGCCTGCCAATACCACGAATAGACGGAATCCTTGGGAATGATATGTTGAGTGCAGAGGGGCAGGAATTATTTCCTATTGTTTCGGTCACGGCTTGCCCTGTGGCAATAACTACTCGAGCCTCTGCTAAGCGTGCAGCAGAAGCTGATAATGATGACCTAGATTTAAGTAATTTAGAAGTAGAGGTAGAGAAGCCCGGGCTAGTAGAAGGTAGTAGTAGTAGCAGTAGTTCTAGTTTTGGAGTGTTTAAATTATTGAAATCCGATTGTGACCGTCTCTCTTTCATACAGGCTCAAAAAGATGAATTTTCATTTGAGTTAGGTAATACTGACGATTTGACCAGGCCCAGGTTTGTGGTTTTGAAAGGATTGTTGTATAGGGTCAGTCGTCCCCCAACTCATCAACTAAATGTGACTTCTTGTTTAAAACAAATTGTCGTACCTACCAAGTTTAGGGAGGCTGTGTTAAGCCTTGCACATGAGTACTCCTTTTCTGGCCACTTAGGCTTAAGTAAAACTTTTTGTAGGTTGAGTAAATGTTTTTGGTGGGCAGGAATGAAGTCTTCGGTGAAGAAATTTGTAAGAACTTGTGAAGTGTGTCAGGTGATGGGTAAACCCAATCAACCTATTCCCAAGGCTCCTCTTAACCCAATTCCTTCAATTGGAGAACCCTTTGCAGAATTGGTAATTGATGTGGTAGGACCTCTGCCTAGGACGAAGTTAGGGTTTACGCATCTCCTGACCATAATGGATAGAGCATCACGTTTTCCTGAGGCCTTTCCAATGAAGAAAATAACCTCAAAAGCTGTGTTTGACAAATTAGTGGAGTTTTTCTCCAGGTATGGACTGCCTCGTAAAATTCAGTCAGATTGCGGCTCGAATTTTACAAGCAGGGTATTTAAGAGTAAGTGTGTTGAACTGGCCATTCAGCACATTACCAGTGTACCCTACCATCCTGAGTCAGGGTGTGGTGGAAAGATTTCACCAGACCCTTAACCCTGGATAGGTACGGTGGGTCGTTTGCGACCCCGAGCGTCAAAAAAAAACAGGTTTTTCTCACGTGACTCACCCCTGTGACTGAATTTGTGGGTGATCGACCTGCAGGAGGTGTCTCCCCTACACGCTCTAGTAGTGTCCAGATGTGCATTGCTGTAGCTGTACTCCTTCCCCGATTTCTGAGACGCGTCGGGGTCGTTCGCGTCCGAGTTTACCCTTCTGAGGTAGTTTGCATAATTATCAAAGTTATTACGTATTATGAAATTGTCGTAGAATGGTGCAACTTGTATAGGTTATCAGTTGTGGAAAGTCTTGGTGGATTGTTTGGCTACCATGTGCATGTTTTTTTTTTTAGTTAAAATGTCGTTCATCACCACGAGGACCATTTTACCGCGAGTGCCCCTTTTTCATTTTTTTTCATTTTTTTGCCAAGTCATTTTTCCGTAAGATATTGCCAAATAGTGTCGTAAAACTTTTGCTTGTTTAGTGTTGGAAAGTGTGTCTAGATGATCTGGCTACCCATGCATGACTTTGTTTTTGTCAGATACGACGTAGTTATTGGTATATTGGGTATTTAACTGCGGTTACCAATTTCTGTTTTTTTTCAATATTTGTAAAAATTACTACGTAGTAAGGAATTGCCGTATATTATTCATTTTTTTTTCATGTTTATGTGTTAGAAAGTGTGCCTTGATGGTTGGGCTAACACGTGCATGTCTTTTTTTTTATCTGAGATGTCGTATATTAGAATGTCGGGCATTTTACCGCGAGTGTCCCTTTTTAATTTTTTTTAATTTTTTTGCCAAGTCATTTTCTGTAAGATATTGCGAAATAGTGTCGTAAAACTTTTGCTTTTTTAATGTTGGAAAGTGTGTCTAGATGATCTGGCTACCCATGCGTGATTTTGTTTTTGTCAGATACGACGTAGTTATTGGTATATTGGGTATTTAACTGCGGTTGCCAATTTCTGTTTTTTTTTCAATATTTGTAGAAATTTACTACGTAGTAAGGAATTGCCGTATATTATTGATTTTTTTTTCATATTTATGTGTTAGAAAGTGTGCCTTGATGGTTGGGCTAACACGTGCATGTCTTTTTTTTTATCTGAGATGCCGTATATTAGAATGTTGGGCATTTTTCCGCGAGTGCCCCTTTTTATTTGTTTTGCATTTTTTTGCTTAGTCATGTTACCGTAAGGAATTGGCAAGTAGTGTCGCAAAACTTATATTTTTATAGTGTTGGAAAGTGTTTCTAGATGATCTGGCTACCCATGCCTATTTTTTTTTTAGCCAGATATGGCGTATATATAAGTATATGTTCGATTTTCCTGTGATTACCATTTTTTCGTTTTTTCCCATTTCTTTCAAAATTACTACGTACTAAGGAACTATCACAGAGTAATATTTCATTTATATGTTTATTTGTCGGAAAATATGCCTTGATGGTTTGCCTAGCACGTGGCTAAATTTTTTTTTTTTTTCTGAAATGCCGTATATTAGAATGGCCATTTTTCCGCGAGTGCCCCTTTTTATTTGTTTTGCATTTTTTTGCTTAGTCATGTTACCGTAAGGAATTGGCAAGTAGTGTCGCAAAACTTATATTTTTTTAGTATTGGAAAGTGTTTCTAGATGATCTGGCTACCCATGCCTATCTTTTTTTTAGCCAGATATGGCGTATATATAGGTATTTGTTCGATTTTCCGGTGATTGCTATTTTTTCGTTTTTTCCCAATTCTTTCAAAATTACTACGTACTAAGGAACTATCACAGAGTAATGATTCCTCTAGATGTTTATTTGTCGGAAAATTTTGTTTACTTTTTTTTGATTGAATATCATCAAATTTTTTTAGCTAAAATATTGTTTTACATTTTTTTTTTTCGATTTTATTTCCATTCAAAAAAAAATTTTTTGGGTCAGAATTTTAATTTTATAGTCGTAAATAATCGACAATTATCCAGCAACCCACCATACAATTTTTATGCATATCCAATAATAATTAGATTAGTAAATAACACCTTGAAATTGACATACCCTTCCTACATTTCAAGTGGCAGATTAGGGAGTCTGAGTCAGTGTGGTTGGCGGCCATTTTGTGGACATATCCGAAGCGTAAGCTGCCCTATCTATATATATTCTTGTTCCCTATAGAATTTGTGATATTTTGGTATATTTTTACCTGCATAAATATCATATTATATATTAAATATATGTATTTTTTTACGAAATTTCCAAGTACTCAAAAAATTACCTTTAGATATGGCCCCTGATATAAATGTAATTTACAAAATAATGAAGATTTTTTTTACATATTTCTATTTTAGGATAACATATGTTTATTCCCTAAAAAAATTAGCCACTTCCTATTTAATTTGGGTACCCAAAAAAATTCATGAAATTTGGACATTTTTTTTTGGCCAAAAAAAGTTACCCTTTTTTTCTCATTTCAGATCTTCACC
Organism: Palaemon carinicauda; assembly: GCF_036898095.1. Taxonomy (NCBI): domain Eukaryota; kingdom Metazoa; phylum Arthropoda; class Malacostraca; order Decapoda; family Palaemonidae; genus Palaemon; species Palaemon carinicauda. The sequence continues at coordinate 41,814,236 of NC_090748.1, forward strand.
TCCATGGGTCTGACTTCATCCAAAATACATCAAGATGTGTCCTAAACATTCAAGAATCAATTCCTAAAAGGATTTGTGTATATATGTATAAACTTTTTTTTTATGAATTTTTATGTCAGGTCTTTTTTTTTTCTACTTAATTTTTTAAAATATTTATAATAAATAGTTTTTCTGCAGATGAGTAGTATTTATCTTTACAGTTGTTTTAAGCATTCATTGAAGTTTTTTTTGGCAAAAGAAAAAAGGAGGTTACTGCAAAAACTGATTTTTCAAGAATTTTTTTTGGCGTCGGGGTCGTTCGCGTCCGAGTATACCCTTAAAGGGGTGTCCGAGGACCGTACCTATCCAGGGTTAAGTGTATATTAAAAAAATATTGTTATGAGCAAGGAGAGGATTGGGATAAAGGGCTTCCCTTTGCTCTCTTTGCCATAAGGAATTTTCCCAATTCTTCTACTGGCGTTGCTCCCTTTGAATTAATATTTGGGCACAAGGTTCGAGGACCTTTGGAAATCTTCCATGAATTGCTCGAAGTAAATCAGAGAGGAGAGCGTACGGTGGGAGAAGTTGTTAGTGAACTTAAGTCCAAGTTAGCCGTAGCTTGGAAGTATGCCAAAGATAATTTGTCTGCTTCCCAAGCTACAATGAAAACCAAATTTGATCAGAAGTGTAAGGTACGCTCATTTGAGTCCGGGGACTTAGTATTAGTTTTAAGCACAGATCCAGACAACTTCCTTGAACCCAGGTACAAGGGCCCCTGGAAGGTGTTGAGAAAGTTGTCCGAGGTCAATTATGAAGTTGAAGCCCCTGGAACTAGTCGTAAATGTAAAATTTTCCACATAAACAGGTTGAAATCTTACTCTTCTGATAGACGGGATCCGTTGGCCATTGTTTTTGAGCCAGTTATGAGTGTGGTTGCACCTGTTGAGGAAAACTTGGAAGATGTTTTGGACCAGGTGCCTTCAGATGCTCTAGGTAATAACTTGCAAAATTTAGGTGTATTAAAAGAGGGGTTAGAGCATCTGGAGGCACCTCAGAAACAAGATATACTAAACCTAATTATGGAATTTTCTGACTTGTTTCAGGACTCTCCAGGAAGGACGAGGTTGCTCCAGCATGATGTTGATGTTGAGGACGCTTCTCCAGTTAAGCAAAGCCCGTATCGCCTCAGTCCAGAGAAGCGTGCCATTGTTGAAGACGAAATTAAATACATGCTGGAGCACAATCTCATACAACCATCAGTAAGTCCATGGAGTTCCCCTATAGTCTTAGTGAAGAAGCCTGATGGTAAATATCGTATGTGTGTTGACTATAGGAGGGTGAACTCGGTTACTAAAAATGATTCCTTTCCTCTTCCCCGTATTGAGGATTGTCTGGACCTGATAGGTCCTGCTAGGTTTATTACAAAATTGGATCTGTTAAAGGGATATTGGCAGGTCCCCCTATCTGGCCGTGCCCGTGAAATTTCAGCATTTGTGACGCCCTCAGGTCTTTACGAGTGCAAAGTAATGCCCTTTGGGATGAAGAACGCTGCCTGTACTTTCCAGCGTCTGATGAACAGGGTAATTTGTGGCCTGGAAGATACAGAAATCTATATAGATGACTTGGTGGTACACAGCAACGACTGGAGGACCCACCTGGTAAGATTAAGAAAAGTTTTTGAGGCACTTAGGGCCGCCGGTCTTGTTGTGAATCTGGGTAAATGTAACTTTGGGAAAGCTAAGGTTAGTTATTTGGGTCACGAGATTGGCTTGGGTAAAGTTGCTCCTAAGCAAGCCAATCTCGAGGCCATAGTTGCTTTGAAGAGACCGTGTAATGTCAGAGAGGTTCGTAAGGTGCTGGGTATGTTGGGATATTACCGTAGGTTTGTCCGAAACTTCTCTGACCTTGCACAGCCTCTAACTAATTTATTGAAAAAAGGGCAGAAATTTATTTGGTCTTCTCGATGCGAAGAAGCATTTTTAAAACTTAAGATGTTACTCGTGTCTAATCCAATATTGGTTTCTCCCAATTTTCAGAAGCCATTCATCATAGCCGTGGATGCCAGTGATGTAGGAATTGGGGGAGTCCTCTTTCAAAGGAGTGATGATGGTGAAGTACGCCCCGTATCTTACTACAGCCGTAAGTTACTAGAGGCGGAAAGAAAGTACTCCACCATTGAGAAAGAGGCTCTGGCATTGGTGCGGACATTGGTACATTTTAAACCTTATGTAACTAACTTTTCATTCCCTATAGAAATTTGGACCGACCATAATCCGTTGGTATTCATTGAACGTATGAAGGGATCAAATCAGAGGATTCTGCGTTGGGCCCTTCAGCTACAAGAGTTCAATTTAATTATAAAACACATTAAAGGGGTGGATAATTGCATCACGGATGCTCTCTCACGTGTCTGAATTTTGATCTCTCCCTTTGTTTTTTTTGGGGGGGACCCTCTCGGTTCGCCTGGTTGCATGTGTTGAGGTTACATCCATGTTTCGAGGTATGTATATATTGAGCTCAGGTATAAGGTTTGTACTCTTGTAAATTGTTCCAGGACCTAGGTTGGTGTGGATAATTCTATATCATATATTTTTTTTTCTGTGTGCCTACTAAAATTTATTGTTGACAGGTATAGGATTGAATGTCTGTCTAAATGTTTGATGATGTATTTAAAACTTGCTATGTTCTTGTCCTTTTGCTTAGGTTTAAGATGTTTTTACCTTGTGATTGGTTTATTACTGTAGATACCACGTTTAAGACTTTGTTTTGTTTTGGTTTAAGATATTTTATCTTATCAGTGGTTTGTAGTAGCTTTAGTGTTTTCCCTGAATTCTCTTTATTTTTGTGGCCCTGCATTTTCTGATGTTTTGTCCAGCCTTGTGGCTTATCATTAAAAGAAAAATTTTGCATTTAGTGAATGAAAATTATTTTTCTTGGGGGAGGAAGGTGTTATGTTAAAGTAGGTTATATAATTGTTTATAAATAAATTCGGTCTTCGGCAGGAGTAAAAGTTAACTGCCCTTTTCATAAGAGTTCGGTGATAACCTTCGCTCCTCCTCGTCGTTAATTAGTGAATTGCCATTAACTCTTTTGTTTATTTTTCTTTCCGAGTGTTTGGTGTTTAGTGAGAGCCGTGGACGAGACTACTGCTGCCTGGAAAGTTCAGTTCGGACCGTGCCTTGATCACAGACGTATATCCTAATTCAGCAGCCATTGGTAGACGCCTCTTTTATTCCCTCATAAGGAATTGTGCCTTTGGAGGATTATCTCGCTGGTGTCTTTGAGCCACTCGCGGTAAATTGTACACTTCGTTGGATCACGGACTACGTATGCAGGGGTTTTGTCACCTGCGATAAGCCACCTCGCTTGTTACGTCCTGCAAGTGTATGTGTCACTTGCGACCTTCGCTTGACGTTATTTTCCCCGCCTGAGGATTCTGCGGGAAGACGGTGCCGTCGTTCCGTCCCGGCACTGTTGGAGGTACTATTGCCGTGATCCAAGAGCGTCATCACATCTGTTACGCTGCTCGTCTGTGGACCAAGGGTCCGTGAGGAGGAACGTAGGGAGGCATTACCCAGGTAAAGTTACGATCTTTTCATTATCGTTATGGATATGCCCAGTCCGTTTTCCTGGTGTTAATGATACTCCCTCTGATGCTGATGAATGTTCGTCCCCTCTCTGTCGTCTGATCCATGTATGGATAAGTACTGTTGAGTTATTTCACAGATAGATAATACAGTGTTGGGTTTTTTACATGTATATATAAATTATGTCTCTGCATAATTCTTTTGTGAAGGTATCCAAGTGTTTATGCATTTAGTATGTGGCATGTGTACTTGTATGCTGCCTTGTGTTATGTTTTATTATTTGGTATTTGGTTTAGCTTTAAACGTTTGTGTGTAGGTAGGTAATTTTAAGGTTTTCTGGCTTTTCATTTCTCCTGTCTTCCTTATTCCTATATGTTTAGTAATAGGGTAATGGTTTGTTGATATTTGTGGGCCCGGCTTAATATATGAGCCATACTTTTGATCTGTTTAGTTTTTCTTTGTTAGGGTTAAGATTATTAGATATAGGTCAACCTTGTGTATTTAGAGGACTCTGTATATTAGTCCTCCAGGTCATTTTTGTTTAATCATTGTTGTTTGTCTTAGGAGCTTTTTGTTACTCCTGGTGCAAGGTTGAATTTATTTAAGTGTATTGTAATAAATATTGTTAGATTTTTCCAGT
>NC_090748.1:41818941-41821441 GCF_036898095.1 Palaemon carinicauda
ATTTTTACCTGCATAAATATCATATTATATATTAAATATATGTATTTTTTTACGAAATTTCCAAGTACTCAAAAAATTACCTTTAGATATGGCCCCTGATATAAATGTAATTTACAAAATAATGAAGATTTTTTTTACATATTTCTATTTTAGGATAACATATGTTTATTCCCTAAAAAAATTAGCCACTTCCTATTTAATTTGGGTACCCAAAAAAATTCATGAAATTTGGACATTTTTTTTTTGGCCAAAAAAAGTTACCCTTTTTTTCTCATTTCAGATCTTCACCTCCATGGGTCTGACTTCATCCAAAATACATCAAGATGTGTCCTAAACATTCAAGAATCAATTCCTAAAAGGATTTGTGTATATATGTATAAACTTTTTTTTTATGAATTTTTATGTCAGGTCTTTTTTTTTTCTACTTAATTTTTTAAAATATTTATAATAAATAGTTTTTCTGCAGATGAGTAGTATTTATCTTTACAGTTGTTTTAAGCATTCATTGAAGTTTTTTTTGGCAAAAGAAAAAAGGAGGTTACTGCAAAAACTGATTTTTCAAGAATTTTTTTTGGCGTCGGGGTCGTTCGCGTCCGAGTATACCCTTAAAGGGGTGTCCGAGGACCGTACCTATCCAGGGTTAAGTGTATATTAAAAAAATATTGTTATGAGCAAGGAGAGGATTGGGATAAAGGGCTTCCCTTTGCTCTCTTTGCCATAAGGAATTTTCCCAATTCTTCTACTGGCGTTGCTCCCTTTGAATTAATATTTGGGCACAAGGTTCGAGGACCTTTGGAAATCTTCCATGAATTGCTCGAAGTAAATCAGAGAGGAGAGCGTACGGTGGGAGAAGTTGTTAGTGAACTTAAGTCCAAGTTAGCCGTAGCTTGGAAGTATGCCAAAGATAATTTGTCTGCTTCCCAAGCTACAATGAAAACCAAATTTGATCAGAAGTGTAAGGTACGCTCATTTGAGTCCGGGGACTTAGTATTAGTTTTAAGCACAGATCCAGACAACTTCCTTGAACCCAGGTACAAGGGCCCCTGGAAGGTGTTGAGAAAGTTGTCCGAGGTCAATTATGAAGTTGAAGCCCCTGGAACTAGTCGTAAATGTAAAATTTTCCACATAAACAGGTTGAAATCTTACTCTTCTGATAGACGGGATCCGTTGGCCATTGTTTTTGAGCCAGTTATGAGTGTGGTTGCACCTGTTGAGGAAAACTTGGAAGATGTTTTGGACCAGGTGCCTTCAGATGCTCTAGGTAATAACTTGCAAAATTTAGGTGTATTAAAAGAGGGGTTAGAGCATCTGGAGGCACCTCAGAAACAAGATATACTAAACCTAATTATGGAATTTTCTGACTTGTTTCAGGACTCTCCAGGAAGGACGAGGTTGCTCCAGCATGATGTTGATGTTGAGGACGCTTCTCCAGTTAAGCAAAGCCCGTATCGCCTCAGTCCAGAGAAGCGTGCCATTGTTGAAGACGAAATTAAATACATGCTGGAGCACAATCTCATACAACCATCAGTAAGTCCATGGAGTTCCCCTATAGTCTTAGTGAAGAAGCCTGATGGTAAATATCGTATGTGTGTTGACTATAGGAGGGTGAACTCGGTTACTAAAAATGATTCCTTTCCTCTTCCCCGTATTGAGGATTGTCTGGACCTGATAGGTCCTGCTAGGTTTATTACAAAATTGGATCTGTTAAAGGGATATTGGCAGGTCCCCCTATCTGGCCGTGCCCGTGAAATTTCAGCATTTGTGACGCCCTCAGGTCTTTACGAGTGCAAAGTAATGCCCTTTGGGATGAAGAACGCTGCCTGTACTTTCCAGCGTCTGATGAACAGGGTAATTTGTGGCCTGGAAGATACAGAAATCTATATAGATGACTTGGTGGTACACAGCAACGACTGGAGGACCCACCTGGTAAGATTAAGAAAAGTTTTTGAGGCACTTAGGGCCGCCGGTCTTGTTGTGAATCTGGTAAATGTAACTTTGGGAAAGCTAAGGTTAGTTATTTGGGTCACGAGATTGGCTTGGGTAAAGTTGCTCCTAAGCAAGCCAATCTCGAGGCCATAGTTGCTTTGAAGAGACCGTGTAATGTCAGAGAGGTTCGTAAGGTGCTGGGTATGTTGGGATATTACCGTAGGTTTGTCCGAAACTTCTCTGACCTTGCACAGCCTCTAACTAATTTATTGAAAAAAGGGCAGAAATTTATTTGGTCTTCTCGATGCGAAGAAGCATTTTTAAAACTTAAGATGTTACTCGTGTCTAATCCAATATTGGTTTCTCCCAATTTTCAGAAGCCATTCATCATAGCCGTGGATGCCAGTGATGTAGGAATTGGGGGAGTCCTCTTTCAAAGGAGTGATGATGGTGAAGTACGCCCCGTATCTTACTACAGCCGTAAGTTACTAGAGGCGGAAAGAAAGTACTCCACCATTGAGAAAGAGGCTCTGGCATTGGTGCGGACATTGGTACATTTTAAACCTTATGTAAC
>NC_090748.1:41828941-41866441 GCF_036898095.1 Palaemon carinicauda
ATGTGTGAAGAGGATTGCTAGGAGCTGAATAGTTCAAAGGCTTTCTCGAGGTCGAGAAAGATGACAAAGGCTTTTCTGTTGTTGATTGTTGTGAAAATATCAGTTACACATTATTGAATGCCTAAGTTTTTTCTGTAGGCATAAAGCGAGGTTGTAGTGGGCCTAGCTTCCATTGGAGTCTGCTGAGTACCATTCGTTCAGCTACTTTCTCGGTGCAGCTAATTAAAGCTATGGGTTGGTAGGTGTCTAGTTCTTGTTGGTTCCATGTTATTGGTTGGAGTCTTTCAGTGTGTGTTTTGTTGATTAAGTGCAAGTACACCAACTTCCCAGGGCTTCCCATGTTCCTTAGGTCGGTTCCAGGGGCAGTGAATTTTCTGCCTTTTGCCAAAGCCGTGTTGAGTTCTTCCATGGTGTAGGGGCTCTCTGCCTTTTTGTGGTTTGCAAAAGAATGTTTGTGCTTTTGGCTTGGTCAGCAAAGTTATTTGCAATTCTATTTGCTTCAGTTAATGGGTCTGGGTGGGTGACTCTAGGTGTGCTGTTTTTTTCCAAGAGATCTTCTTGAACCACCTCCATATCTTTGCTAGAGATGAGTTATTGTTGATTTCATGGTACCATGAGTACCATTTGTCTATTTTAACTTCCAGGGTTACCTGTAAGGAATGTTTGATGATTCCGACGAGTAGAGCATAAAGTTCATCAGTTGTGTGTCTTTCGAAGAGCTTTCTAGTTCGGTTGATTCGTGCAATCACTTCCTTGATGCGGTTGTTGTAGTACCCAAATCCACATGCTTTGTTCCTAAATACTTTTTCTGAGGCATAGATATACTGGCAGCGGCATCTAATTGATTGTTAAACTCCAGTGATAGGACAGAGGTGTCACTGTGTGGGTTTAATGAATATTCATGAGCCCATTCCGTCATAGATTGATGCAGTCATGTCCAGTTTGTAAAGTTTGCGTTCCACCTTTTGGGAGGCGGAAGAGGAGAGGTTTATTTCTCTAAATCGAGGTCACTTTCTATGGCAAAGTGATTATTTGTTAGCATAGTATGCAGTTGTCATTTAGTACTCCTTTGGATGGTGTTTGGCAGGAACGTGAGGTTTATACGGTTGCCCCTTAGATAGGTTGCTTCTAACACATCGTTCAGCAATGTTACGTCCGGATTTTATGGCTATAGGGCGTGAAAGTCTCGGCCTGTCTGGTTTGTTGTCAATATTGGGTGTTTACATCCCCTTAAATGACTATATCATCCTCAGAGGTGGCGGCAAGGACACCACCTGCATTAATGCTTTTGCTTGGAGATTTGTAGACATTATGGACTGTGAGGATAGTGGCTGGCAGAGAAACCTGATCATTGAATATCTCTGCCTCTGTCCCACAGTCGATGCTTTATACTTTTTTGAGGGAATGCTATTCTTGATGATACTTGTTAGTCTTCTCGTTTTTGGTAGTACATACGTGGTATGTACTTTGTATTCTGTGAATGAGAATGGTGTATTAAAACTTAACAAGGTTTCCTGCAGCGCTATTATGTCTGGATTTTGCACTGGGTTTCGGGAATGTAGGAAGGTGAACTTGATTCTAAGTTCGCCGGCATTCCATTGGAGCACTTTCACTTAGATGTTGATGAGAGTTTTTTTCACTGTTGAGTGTGTTTGTGTAAGGATTGATCTCTGGAGGGACTATGAAGAGACTAGGGTTTGGAGTTCTTGGGTAGCGGCGTTGAAGAAAACTTAATTTTATGTTTCTTTAAAGAGTTGCTAAGGACATTGGATAAGGTGGTTATGAAGGCCCCCATGGGGCAATTGATGGAGTCATTATCAGTCCAATCAGTGGATGATGGTTTGAAGGGAGTGGAGGGGCGTGAGGCGCTTGGAGGGCCTCTGACAGCGGGTAGAGAGGCTGGGAATGTCACTTAAGGAATTGATGGTTATGGGTGTGTGAGTTACTGGTAAGGAGGATTGTGGTTGGATTTGCTTAGAGGAAGTGGAAGAGATGGAAGGGGAGGTGAATCATCTTGGTGAAAGTGTAGCGGCAGTATAGGAGGGGGCTCGTTCTGACTTCAGTGTGTATCGCCAATGGCAGACTCTTTTCATGATTTTAATGAAGGTGTGCTGCAAAGAACGGTTTTAAATTATCATGAAAGTAAAGAAATTCTCTGTCTTGAAAAAGTCCATGCATAAACAAAGAGTAACCTTTCTTGGCCAGGCTTAAAAAACTCCTTGCAGAAATAAAGAGTAACCTTCCTTAACCAGGCTTAAAAAGTCCTTGCAGAAATAAGGAGTAGCCTTGCTTAACCAGGCTTTAAAATGTCCTTGCAGAAATAAAGAGTAACAACGAGGCAGTGAAACATTAAGAAATGTTCTGAATTAATATTATTTCGGTTTGCAAGCGTTGATGGACTGAGGTTTTTGATGGAGCGTTGCAACCAAACTACTACGAGGTACAATGTTTTGAAAGAAATGAAATGCTTGCAAGGACAAATAATGTGAAGATTATAACGAGAGAGAGAGAGAGAGAGAGAGAGAGAGAGAGAGAGAGAGAGAGAGAGAGAGAGAGAGAGAGAGAGACCTATGCAAATTGTTGTTAATTTCCATTCTGTAAATCAATGTCTCACTCTCTTCATGTACTTCATAACAATATGTGCTGTCCATACAGCGACACGAACACATTTCATGCCTAACGACGCTCATTTACAAAGTTAGCGTCTCAGTGACCCACCCATCAAGTAGTGTACATAGAAACATGGCAACGCTGCGCGAAGGTATATCTCCGGCTGGACTCCATCAGAACCATTCTTTATGTCCCATCTTTTTCCAATTCATTATGCTCTATAGCCAGTCTGTGAAAGAGAAACATTACTTAACAACCCAGATATCTCTATCTTATGAGAACTGGGGACACATCAATAGTGTAGTTAGATTGGTTACAAATGAAAAAAAAAAAAAGTACGCGATTTTAGAATTTATTTTAATTCCAACCTTATTTATATTTAATGAACAAAACAATTACTCAAAACCTAAAACAACTTACATCAAATAGTAGATCCACAGTAATACTTTGTGATATTGCCCTACATTACCCTTTTCCCTAGACATGTCCTAAGATACAGAATAATATAGTTCACTTATCACAAGGTAGATGTTGAAGTCTTCCAAAATTGTCGTAGTTCTGGGTATTGAACATTTAGTTTTGTTCACAATTAATATTATATGAAAATGCCGGCCTTTCCACTATGTACTTATTACTGGAACTGTTCGCCGTGGCTGTGGTAACCTCGGAGGTAATTTACTTCTTACCTTTGACAGGTAAACATTACGCACGCACGAACTTAAGGCCTATTAGGCAATTACTAATTTAAGTCATTTAATTCATAAGTTAAATTTTATTATTCATTTTACTTATCCTTAACACTAAGTTACTATACTAATTAGCATTAAGTTATTTACTTTTAATTTATTAAGAAAAATAGGTAAAGCTTCGAGTCAAGCTAACGACCGAACGGCTATTCCCCACAGTCGGACACAAATATTTACGTTAACTGTATTCCTTATAAGGAAACAGTTTTGCTTTCCATTTCTTTTGCAACTCGTACCTCTATAATTTATTTTTGGTTTCTAACACACTCCCCACAAAGGATTGCGATTATAGAATTGCAATGAATATCTTAATTAGCCATACATTATTTATTAGGATCACCTTAAATCTGGCTACTGTGTTAAACATTTATTTCCAACAACGCTAAATAAAAGTATGGCTAGGTTACTTTAGTACCATACTCACGTTACTAAAAGTGTAGCATTTTAACTTTAGTATTCACTTTATTTTAAGTGTAATATTTTATTTATATATTTACACCAATTTTAGTCTTAGCTTAGTTTACTATAGGCTATCTCCTAATTTTACTTTTTATTTATGTATTTAGTTTTATTTACTTATTACCTAAAAATTATTTGTAATGCCCTTAATCCTTGTTTAAAGTTAAAGAATAAAGCATTTAATAAAGTATATCCTCACACTGAAAAAGTTTCGAGTATGTAGCATTTTAGTCAAAATAAAAACTTAATTAATAGTAATTACAGTAAATAATATACTGAAAAGCAGTATTTACAAATTATCTAAATTCTCCCTTAGCATTCTTTCAAATCTTTCGGTAGCCTTTCTCTTGGGTCTTACAGACCTTTCGCCTTGTTCAACGTGAATAGATTCAGGTTTATTTATACTGCCTGTTTCTACCTCAATTTCCATTGCGTTGTCTCTGGTTGGCCTATCTCTTATAGCATGTGTCACTGACAGTTCCATAGGATAAAGATTACAAATAGAATGATATTCTATAGCCCCATTACTTTGCTTTAGTTTCACTGACCTAATATTATTGTCAAATCCTAATATTAATTCTAATACCTTACCCATCATCCAATATGGCCTGGGCTTATTAATTGCTTTAATTAAAACAATGTCACCAACTTTAATTCTATTTTCCCACTTACTTTGGTACAAATTTCTACTATGTTCTCTCAGGCTTAAGAGATAATTTTCATACCACAATTTCTTAAAATTTTCAATAATTTCTTCCTGTATTTCTACAGTTCTCTCTAAAGAAGGTTAACTAGAATCGTCCAACCAAACATCGCTATCATCTTATCTCAAAATGAGGGATGAATTACCATGCAATTTGATAAAGGAGTTTAGAGTTATAAACTCTAAATTTTCTGAGCTTTATCTATATGTTAAAGGCCTGGAATTTATCGCTAATTGAATATTAGAAAGGGTAGTTAATAATTCAAAGTAAGTTAATTTAGACCTTCCTATTACTTTATAAAGACAATTCTTTAATACCCTAATCAATCTCTCCCAAGCAGAACCAACCCATGCTGAATACAAAGGTATTTTAATGTGTTTAATATTGCATTTACTTAATTCAGATTGAAATTCCTGCGCCTCCAAAGAACTTTCAAGGATACTTCCACCCTTGAGAAAAGACTTAGCGTTGTCACTGTACAGGTATTGTGGTATTGTGTATGTATTACAGAATCTTTGGAAAGCGAGAAAATTTTTTTTTTTTGTGGACATGTCTGGTAACAATTCAGAGCACAGCGCGCACGTTAAGACAAGTGAAACCTAAAATTAAAATTTTTGTGGTCTTGCCACTCAACTCATCCCTAACCCAAAGGTGTCCAGTGAAACCAATACCTACATGCTGAAAAGGCTTGACTAAATTCATATGGTGTTTAGGCATATCTGTAAACTTCGGGTATCTGTAAGCCAAGGCATTACACTTCCTACATATATTACAACTACTCAGCTCAGTCTTTACTGCTGACCTACCCTTAGGAATCCAAAATCACTGTTCCCTAAGGTAGTTCAATGTAGTGCCTATTCCTAAATGCTGTACCTTCAAATGACAATGCTTTATCAACAATGAGGTGAACCTAGGCTCTTTAGGAAGCAATACTTGGTTATGAACATCAAAGTCAAAGTACAAACACTTGGATATTCTTCCCCTAGACCTGATTATACCCTTTGAATCTAAAAATAGATTTAAATTGGACACTAGAGGAGGTATATTATTAGTAATATTGGCACTGCTTTGTAAAAAATCTAATTCTACTGAAAAGTATTCTTTCTGTGCAATTTTCACCCAATACTCTAAGGCTTTCTTTTTAGGATCACCACCCTTTAATCTACTACAAAATTTGAACAAGCATCTGGTAATTCTTAACAATTTTTCATAATTTGACATTTTATTTATATTGAGAATACCAGCGTTTACTTTATTTATTTGCATAGTGCATACTGTACTCATTTGATGCTTATAGTAAGGCGATATGCTCAATAAAGGGTAAAGAGGCCACTTGTCCAAATCATTACTCAACCATTCTGGACCTTCTAACCAATAAGTTGATTTACTTAAATATTTAGTATAGGATAAACCTCTGGTGATCATGTCAGCAGGATTTTCTTCAGTATTAACATAGTGATATAAGACAGGTAGTTTAAATAGCTTAGATATTTCAACTTTAAGACCATCTGCCTCAAGTACTCTATTTCTAACAAATTTAGATTTTATTTTAGTTTCTCTGGTCATTAGCCAATTCAAAACCACTTGAGCATCAACACAAATATTAATGAATTGAAAATTTATATTACTGTAGGCTTCTAATAAAGAAGGTGAACATTTAAAAGCTAGAATTACTCCCATTGGTTCCAAAGTAGGGACACTATGCTCATTTCTCTTATTCAGTGGAGCCAATTTAGATGTGGAGAACAAATAAGAACTTTTATCATTTTGATTAACCACATAGGCCACAAACCCATAGGCCTCCACAGAGCTATTACAAAATATGTGAGGACCATACGAGTCTAGTTCATTAAGGGACTCTCTAGGAAATTTATGTCAGATAACATTTCAAAATCTCTACTAATAATTTTCATTTCCCAACAAATGTCTTTAGGTAAATTTTGATCCCAACCAACATCTAATTTCCATATTTTTCTCATTAAAATTCTGCCTCTTATTGTTAAAGGAAGGACTGTATTCAAAGGATCAAATATTTTAGAAGTTTGTGACAATACCTTTCTTTTTGTGTCTGCTTCTTGGTCTATTTTACAAGGCGCAAGACTATAAGAATCATTATTTACGTTGAATCTATAACCCAAATACTTTATCCTCTTCACAAGAATGTTCAACAAGTCTATTATCTGACGCCATTTCTTCTCTTAACTCTACACAATTGGAGTTCCAAAACCTTAAAATAAAGCCCCTTTGTTCCATCCTATCATTAGCTTGCTTATACAAATTTTTCATTTCATCAATGTTATTACCAGTTATAAGAAGATTGTCTACAGAGAAGTTATTAGTTAATATTTCTTTACACTTATCATCAGGATAACTTTCTGCGTGATGTTTCATAACAAAATTTAATATAAAAGGTGAAGAAGTGTAACCAAAAACTATTGTTTTGTAGCGATAAGATACTAATTTATTTCCCGGTTCCAAAAGAAACAAAATCTATTTTTATCCACTTAATTTTTTAATTTAATCATCAAAAGGGCTTGTTTAACGTCGTTAAACATTACATATTTATTAGTTCTAAAGTAAAAGAGCAATTTCAATATTGAGCCCATTAAATCTATCCCAGGATAAGCTGCTTCATTGAGTGAAGGCAATTCCCTGTAAGTTTTTAAAGAACAGTTAAATACTGGCCTGATTTTTGTGGTAACTTGCTCTCCTAATTTTATAACTGGTCTATGTGGAATCCATACATACTTATAATAGTCAGAAGGATTTACTTTAATTTCCTCGATTATACCATCCTCGAGTTTTTTATCAAAAACTTCCTGGTACTTGTCAATGAGACCCTTTTTACCAAGATACTCTACTGTTCGGCCTAATACCTTAAGTGAAACAAAATGATTAGATGGGACGCTGTCAATTTTATCAGTATACCAGGGCAATTCTACATGATAGAATCCATTATCAAAAGAGATCCCCTCTCTAAACCTGTCAATTGGTTCTTCATCATAGGAGACCAATTCTTTTTCACACTGTTTTATTCCCAAGGATTCAAGACTAAAAAGGTGTTCAAGTCCATTGTCTTCTAATATATGCTCTAATGGATTGAAATAAGATTTTAGAGGATCCATTACTAAATTTACCACGCTCTTTGTTTTAACATTCAGTGTTTTCTTATTAACTAAGGAGTCCATAACAGCTTTACTTTCTGCCTCATCGAAAAAGTTGAACACATTAAAAACAGGAGCTACTCTATTATTTACGACTAAACTAGTTCCACCCAACCTTTTAGTCCAAGTTACTGAAGGTAAAAACTGAATTATATCTATTCCCATTAACATGTCAACCTTCGTACTTTCATGGTTTCTGTGGTCATAAAAAGTCTCATCCAATAAAGCAATATTATTTTCTTTAAATTTATCTATTATTTGATTCATGCCGGGCACTTCAAAGTTTATATTAAGCGATTTGTCAACTAATAAAGGTATGAACATTAAATTATTGTTTATATTTATTCCAGTGGACATTTGCTTGAAGCCCTTAGTTTCCTGCCCTATATATGTGCTTACATCACATTCCAAAGCATACAACGCCTCTACATCCTGACAAAGATCTTTAGCGGCAGATTCGGAAATATATGACAGCTGACTGCCAGTGTCAAACAGACATCTGACTTTCCTAGCCTTTTTGCCATTTTTTAAATACAAAGACATAGTAGGTAAAATGTGAGACGCATCAAAACTTCTTTGAGCGAAACATAAGCTTACGTTGGTTTTAGTAGTTGGTTCGGCTTTATTCAAAGAAGGACAAAAAGGAGTTATGTGCTCCCTCTTTCTACACAACAGACATTCAAACCTGAACTTATTTTGTTTCCCGTAACATTCAGCGTCTTCATGCCCTGAACCAGCGCATCTGGTGCATAGTGAAAGCTCTCTCAGTCTGGCCACTTTATCATTATAATGATTAAAGTTAACGCATTTTCCCAAGGTATGGCCTTCAGCTGCACATAATTTACAAGTCAATTTAGTTACTTTATTTGCAAATTTATAATTTTGAATCGTACTTAAACCTATCTTATTTTCTTTAGGTTTAAATGAACTGCTAGGACTAGGTTTACTAGAGGTTTTAGTGAAGGTCTTTTTCCTATTGGAAACAGTTTTAGATAAAGTTTTGATAATTGCATTATAATTAGAAAGAATGTCAGATATATTAGGATAATTGGTATCTAATTTGTGAACCAACTCTCTCTTTACTGGTATGGGGAGTTTATTAAATACTACATGACTCACAAATTTATGCCCAGAGGACCCCACTTCCAATAAATCAACATTATGTGTTTTCAGTTCATGCAGATAGGATTTGATTTCGTTTAGGTAAACTTTCACCGACGAGAATTCTTGGTCATATTAGCACTTGGAGCAGCACTCAAAATTTTCTTAAAAGTCTCGTCAATAATATAATTTACATCAAGGAATTCTTCTTTTAACATTTCAATTGCCAAGTGGTAGTTACGGTCAGAAATAGTCAAATGCTTAACTACCTTCAAGGCATAGCCCCTAAGGTACCCATTTAAATATATTTGTTTGGCAGAATCGGACAGACTCTTTTCTGGATCCAATGACATTATTAAATTGGCTAAGAAATTAATTGAAAGCAAATTTATCTTTCTCCTCACCACTAAAGGTTCCACATTCTAAAGGAGGGGGTTTCCCATCAGACATACTCATTCTAGACATCACTTCTAAAACTTTATCGGCAGATAAGTTGCCAGAAGCCCCACTTGACTCACTTATATATTGTTCATATTGGTCGAGTTCTATACTAACCTGAATGCTATATTTTGCCTGACTATCTAACTCCTCATTATAATATTGTTCATCACTGTTCATTATTTCATGTGTTTTATTTCTTTATCAAAGTGTTTAATAAATAAGAGCTTGGTCCATTTATTCAAATGTCTTTATTATTGAACAATGACCACGGTCAATCTGAAATGAACATAAAATATATTTAGAATAAATGATGAACAATGTATATAACTCAAATGAACATAAAACATATTTAGAATAAATGATGAACAATGTATATAACTCAATGTTTATAACCCTCTATCTCCCCCCAAGTTTTTAAACGGCCTTTTAAAATGTCTCTCGTGGAGGTTGGTTTAAAACCGATATCAAAACATTGGGTGGCAATTAAACGTCCAAATTATAGGTTCATGAACATTAAACTCCTGTTAGCATGTGAAGGAACGGAAACTTGAAAAACAATTATTGTCATGTGTTGATCATGATGACCCTATAGCTAGTTCATCTCGAAATCACAGTGCCATGCTGGAGGTCGACGGGTACGACTGGACTTGCGTTGCTCCAAATTTGGCATGGCAGGAGTTAACTGCGATGGAGAGTTTGTGCTATCATTGGGAGGCGGAATCTCTGCTTGATGATTCGCAGTGTTACCGAGGTTGTTGGGATAGCATTCCGGAGCAGCAACATCAAAATGAATGTTAGGGGTAGTACCACTTAGTAACGGCAAAGTGGTCAATGGAAGAGTACCATGTGTGTCCGGATTTTGGGTTGTCGGAATGGTGTCCTTCGCAATGGTCTCAGACGTTTTAGTGGTCGAAGGATTGGCCATAAGTACAATTTGATTCTGATTATAGTCATCTCTAATTGTACGGACTTCTGAAATACTCCTGACAGATACGTATTGTCTCAAAAACTTCCGGTTCCTTAGCGTGACCCTACCAGAGCCATCAACTCTGACGACGTATTGGTCGAATTGGCGGACTTCTATGATGACACCGGTTTTGTCCCATTTCAGGGGGTGATTTCCTGTTTGATATTGGATGCGAACCCGGTCACCTACGGACAGTGGGGGTAGTCTCTTAGTGTGCTCTGATAAGCGCTCTCCCTGTTTAAGGTGTCGATGTCTTAGGGCCTCCTCTCTTGCATCGAGTGTTTCCTTCCACGTGTCGTGGGGACGGTACCTGCCGGGCGGGACAGGTGTGAAGTCTCTGATGGGACGACCAAATACACATATTGCAGGAGATAACTTGGTATCTCTGTCAGGTGTGTTCCTGTATTGGAGCATCGCACGTTGGAATTCATCAGTGTTGAGATCACTGTTACTGCCCGTGTTGTCCGCTATAAGACGCTTGACAGTTTTGACGCCTATTTCGGCTCTGCAATTACTATGTGGGAAGGCCACAGAGGAAAGGCGGTGATGGACTCCCCAGTCCTTTAAAAACTGCCTAGTTGCCGTCGCTGTAAATTCAGGTCCACCATCAGATGTCAATTCATCCAGAATCCCAAATGTCACAAATGTTCGACGTAGTGAAGTTATAAGACCCTCTGCACCGTTCGAAGATCGTTCAACTATGGGCCAATTCGAGTATCGATCAACTATAACTGAATATCCAACTCCTCGGTAGTGAAAGTAATCTGCACAAACACATTGGAACGGGTAGTCTGGAGATATAAGGGGTGTAGGCGGAGCACTAGGATTCGAAGGCGCGATGCGATTGCAGTGGTTGCATCCAGCTCGAAGTGCTGTTATAGCGGGTGTTATCCCTGGCCAAAACACAGATGACTCTGCTCGCGATACCATAGAGGTAATTCCTTTATGTGCTGAATGAAGAGATGTGAGAATTTCCTGACGAAGGGCTGGAGGAATAACTATACGCTCCTTGTATAGTATTACACCATCAACAGTGTAGAGATGCTCGCGGAATTGAAAATACTCTCGAAGATGTACAGGAAATTCTTGGCGAGACTCTGGTACTCCGCATTCTATAAGGCTGAGCAGTTCATGCATGTTATCGTCACTACTTGTGGCAGTGCGAACTCTGTCCCAGGTGACTGCTCTTACGTTAAGTGAGTCAAGTGAGCATACTGCTGATGCGGTGATACAAGTATCAATATCATTGCCAGTGGAAACAGAATATGCTGATGGCAATTTGTGTAGGGGAACATTTCTCACGGAAGGTACACTGTCAACTGATGCAATGTCATCTTGAAGCGATAGCTTTTCAGATTTTCCAGTTGGGTGGCGCGATACTCCATCTGCAGCGAGATGCTTGACCCCTAGGATATGAATCATGCGAAATCGATAGCGGAGGGACTTTTCCTTCAAGTTTCTGAGACGTGAATTTGATATGTCCTCCAATGATCTGTCACCAAATATTTTCAACAGGGGTTTATGGTCAACTGCAACCACAAGATCTTCACAGCCAAGAACAAAGTATCTTGCCTTATCAAGAGCATCGACGACTGCCAACGCTTCACCTTCAACTGGTGCATATCGAGACTCAGCTGCATGTGTGAACCTACTTCTGACAAGTGTGATCTTCCAACCAGTGCGACAACAAAACGGTCGGTAATCTGGACAGTCGCAATGTTTCTGGAACAGCCAGAATTCAATTCCTGATTTTGACCAATCGGTGGCGAGACAGGTAGGTTTTGTCTTGTCAAAGATTCGCACGCCTTCTTCAATTTCGTCGATAATGGCAGTTTTAGACTCCTCAAAGAGTGCATTAATATTGTCATTCCATGTGAATGGTGTTCCTGGTTTCAATAACTGTCTGAATGGTAGCATTTTGTCGGTCATGCTGAAAGCATACGATACTTGGTTTACTAAACCAAACCAAGATCTGACATCGGTGATATTTCTTGGGGTTGGAAAGTCCATAATTGCACTAAGATATCTTGCACATGGGCGAACTGTCTTGGGTTATTTCGAATCCAGCGAATTCAGCTGTGTCTTCTGCGAAACGAAATTTGTCAGGGTTGAGTGTTATGCCGTGCCTTCCACATATGTCGAGCCATTGTACAGCTTGGAAAAAACTCTCCCCTATTGAGTCAGACCAAAGAAGAACATCATCAACACATTTAGTTTTGTTGGGTATCTCGGCAACTATTTCATCATACCGTCGAGTATATCCGTCGCCAGAAGCAATATACCCTTGAGGGGCTGTTTTATAACGATAGCGTCCCCAAGGAGTGATAAACGTAGTTAAGTGACGGTCAGATTCCTGAATCGGTACACTGTGGTATCCATTCCAGGCATCAGAGACGGTTTTCTTTTTTCCTTGTGGTACTGACCTTGCTTGGTGAAAGGGAGAAGGTGTATGATGCGTTTCTCTCTTAGCGTGCACATTGAGAGGCTGAAAATCAACTGTTCGTCGAGGTGTGCCATTTTTCTTAGCACATACAACCATCCGATGGCACCAAGTTACTGGTTCTCCAATTGGGACAGGTTCAAGGACACCAAGGCGGACGTCCTGGTCAAGTCCAGCTTTAACTTCCTCTTGCCAGTGTAACGGCACTGGCACTGGTGTGTGACGAGCAACAGGATCAGCATTCGGATCGATCATCAGCTTCATTGGGGGTCCATCCATTAGTGGTAACGGTTGGTGGTCACATACGTTGAATGTACTTGATTCGTAGTACTTCAAGAGGTAGTCCTTTAGTTTAGACCGGTTGGACTCGGTTGCACTGAACGGTAATTCTGTAGGCGGCGGAGGTGGTAGTTGACGTTTTGGGCAGTCACACTGATTGGCTAGTCCACTAACGCTTCCTACTCCATTGTTGGTGGCATCCGGAGTTTCCGATTGTGTGTCATAGATTTCACCAATAGTCGGAAAACTATCCGATATCATGCCAAGGGCAATACAGGCTTCCCTACTGATGAAGAGCTTATCCGAGTTGTCGGTGACATATGTCATTTGTCTAGTCTCAACAAGGTTCCCCTGCTCATTTGTTCCTGATATACAAAGGATTGTGGCACCGAGGATTTTAATGCCTCTGTTATTTGCAGCGTGCATTTTCATAGTTACAGGAATGAGGTCACTTTGCTTGAGGCCAAGTTTGTGGATGACCTTGATACCTGCGAGACAGCTTTAGCATCCAGTGTCTGCCATTGCAGATATACGAACAGCATGTATACCAGCTTGAAGGTGGAAACCAAAGGCTTCGTAATCCTTAGGTGACGTTCTGATTGTCATATTTATGAAAGGTTGAGATTTGGAAGGTCTCTTTATCCAAGTATCAGATAAGTTGTCATACAGATGGTGGTCCAAAGCCAATGTCTTGTTGGTGTGTCATTTAGAGATTGATGATACGCTGCACAAGGTGTTGAACACCGCATTCTCGTAGTCATTGGCATTGTGAGCACAGGGTTTCACTTTTGGTTTGCCCTTACTACGGCAAACACTCTCGAAGTGATTTTCTCGGTTGCAGTGTTCACATCTATGACCGTAAGCTAGACATTCTGATTTTCTTGCACGTGCAGGAGTGTTTTTACCATGTCCTTTCTTGCCACAGTATGAGCAAACTTCGTTTTTATCTTTGACAGCGGTTTTTTTTGGCTTTCTGTATGAACTACTGGCCGCTGCTTGGACCTCTTGAGAGTCTAATAGTCGGGAGGCAGATCGTTTATCAGATTCTTTAGCTTCGACAAACTGTGCAACTTCTTCCAATGACATGTCCTGATTCTTATCACCAAGTAGATCTAATTGTATTTCAGGGTCACATATGCCGCGTGCTAATACGTCTCTCACTATTGTGTCAGTATAATTTACATCAACGTTGCATCCTGGACATTTTATCAGGCATTTGCAAACACTAGCCTGTCCTATAAGTGGTGCGCAGAAACGCCGTACAGGCTCATCACGGTCTTGACGCATGTTGTGTAGAGTCACTCGAGCTACCATGGTGTTTTCCTCTCGAACTGCCAGTTTTTTTTATTGCTCCCATCACTTCTACTTCAGTATTGTTAGTAAGACTGCCACCAGCTGATCGTGTTAAGTCTTTTCGAAGTTGTTCTTCGCAGCATTCTAAAAGCTGTACCACACGATCACGGCCCTCAATTTTAGTTGCGTCTACATAGTCAGACCATCGTGATTGAAAATATGCCCATTCTTCACTTGTTCCCGCTGCTCGATCTCTTTTTCAATTACAGTTATTTGACTCTTACAAAAGGAAGAAGTTAATCTATTATCACCATGAAGCTCCGTTAGCTTCCTTAAATAAATAGTTATTTTCCGTTTGTGTATTCCCCGCATCCTCCTCAGGGATGATATAATATCCATAGGGTCAACAAACTCTTCCTCTTTATCAGACATCATTACTTATATAATTAATAGATTTAATATAAATAGCCTGCAAATATTTAAAAAATAACAGCTCACCTAAAGTTATCGATGCTTACGGGTTACCGAGTACATTATCTATGCATATGAAATAGATCATAATATATAATATATGTTACTAATTACGTCGCACGAGTTCCATATTGGTTACCATTTGACAGTTAGCCAGTTAGCCGTTTCTATAAAATCACTTCTTTCACCGAACGATAAACACATCGAATTCACCTCCGGAATAATATATGGAATGCATCGGCAATTTTGGAATTATATTGGAATTTATTTTAATTCCAACCTTATTTATATTTAATAAACAAAACAATTACTCAAAACCCAAAACAACTTACATCAAATAGTAGATCCACAGTAAAACTTTGTGATATTGCCCTACATTACCCTTTTCCCTAGACATGTCCTAAGATACAGAATAATATAGTTCACTTATCACAAGGTAGATGTTGAAGTCTTCCAAAATTGTCATAGTTCTGGGTATTGAACGTTTAGTTTTGTTCACAATTAATATTATATGAAAATGCCGGCCTTTCCACTATGTACTTATTACTGGAACTGTTCGCCGTGGCTGTGGTAACCTCGGAGGTAATTTACTTCTTACCTTTGACAGGTAAATATTACGCCCGCGCGAACTTAAGGCCTATTAGGCAATTACTAATTTAAGTCATTTAATTCATAAGTTAAATTTCATTATTCATTTTACTTATCATTAACACTAAGTTACTAAACTAAGTAGCATTAAGTTATTTACTTTTAATTTATTAAGAAAAATAGGTAAAGCTTCGAGTCAAGCTAACGACCGAACGGCTATTCCCCACAGTCGGACAATTTTTTACGTTAACTGTACTCCTTATAAGGAAACAGTTTTGCTTTCCATTTCTTTTGCAACTCGTACCTCTATAATTTATTTTTGGTTTCTAACAGCGACTGAACTTTCTCGAATCCTTTCTAATGAAACAAATAAAGACACAGATTTTTTTTTTTTTTTTAGAATAAGAAAAGATTAAAGTTCCTTGTTTAGCATAGTTGAATAACCATTTATTTACATCGCAGTAGAGTTCATATTTGAACAGTTAAGATAAAATAACAAGTGTTATTAGAACTACAACATAATTAGCAATTATGAGTTGGCCTCATTAGCCTCTTTCCAATCAAAGTCATTAAAATGAATGAAACTCGAAGGCAACAAAATCTATTTTTCAAAGATTATGATAAACTTGTTCATGTTAGAAACTTCCTTTCCAAACGAAGCACATTATTAAGAACCCCGATAGAAAGGCGTAGGTGAAAGCACATGCAGATGCAGACGTTTAATCTGCAATTGGCTTAATATCAAATGTTACAAAAAGGCCCTTTTTATTGGTGTTCAAGGAATTCTTGCATGAGATATACATTATTAGTTTATTAGCATTTTCCTCCCAAATGTTTTTTGTAGACTCTTATTGAATTGCAATAGTAATAGTAATTATATTTCACAACAATAATTAATTCATCAACTTAACTGAAAGTGTTAAAAGTATTAATAAGGTAAAACTCTAATGTCATATACGTTGACAATAGTCCATTAGCGTCTCGATGATTCTGTTGATTTCGACATTTTATGAGAAAAAAATCAGCCAACCTCCTGAAATGCGTAATTTGTATTTTTTTTTTTTTTTTTTTTTTTTTTGTGATAAATGACACTCTGCTTGATACGTGTCATTGGCTCCTGAACGCAATCTTGTTACTTATAAAGGGAGAAGAGAGGAAACCGTAGCTTCAGAAGAGGCTAATAATATGTTAATATAATGCGGCGAAATATTTTTATACAAAATTTCCGTTGATATCTATAAGTCAAGTGACGTGTAAGTCGGTTTTTCCTAAATAAAACTTTTAGTATTTTCCATAAAAAAAGCAATATTTAGACCAGGCCCTTCTGTAAGTTTTATGATATTTATATTTCATAAATTATCCTTGAATAATTCCAATTTATATGGTGATAACGTTTTCAACTTTGATGAACTAATGCATTATTCACCTTGTGTGAATGGTGAACCGTAATATGTTTGCATATACCTATTGGAAGTCCCATCCTACATTCCCGGTAGTGTTCCTTACTTCATTTACAAAGAGGCATTATTGTGGAGGGAAACTATATTGAAATTTTCATCAAAATCTAGTTTACACTTTATACAGCTTCATTCGCATTAAAACTGTTGTACAGAGAAAGATATCTTAAACCATGCATTCGGATCACTTGAAATTCTAATGTAGTAGGCTTTAGTAACCTTGCTTGATGCTTAATGATAAAAGATAACGGATAATATGACTTATGAAGGACTTTCTTATTATGTAAATCCAGTCAATAAACTCTTGGCTCCCTCCCCTGAAATCTCCAGGCCATACGTTTTTAGGAAACACATCAAATATAATTCATCACTATAAAAAGAAAACAGATCAGTATAGATTTCAATATTTTACAATACACCGAGTATTCAAAAGGAAGAAGAGGGGATCGGGGAAAAAGATTCTCTATTAAGATCCTGTCCAGCTCCAAATTGCATTAAAGGAAAACAATAGTAATATAATTTAAAAATACAATGGAAAAACAGGTTGTAGTAATTCAAAGAAAAAAACAACCTCTGCATATTTGATTAATGCTATAGAATATAAAAGGAAAGGAAAATATTTTTTTTCATTTAAATTTCTAATATAAACTTGTTGAACTAAGTGATTATAGGGTACTAAAAGTTAGTCAAAACATCAGTCTAAAGTACTCGTTGTTGAAAGTATAAAAAAAAAAAAAGTAGTGATTAAAACGGAGTAGCAGA
Organism: Palaemon carinicauda; assembly: GCF_036898095.1. Classification (NCBI taxonomy): domain Eukaryota; kingdom Metazoa; phylum Arthropoda; class Malacostraca; order Decapoda; family Palaemonidae; genus Palaemon; species Palaemon carinicauda. Next base: position 41,846,424 of record NC_090748.1, read on the forward strand.
GGATCAAGAAATTGTTTAGTCTGTATCAATAAGAAAACATTGCCTGAATCATTTATATCACCAATCAATTAGTATTTCAGTACTAGAATAGACTGATTTCTACAATACACCAGGCAGTCGTTTTACAATCAGTTATTCAAAAGCATAGATTTGTTTATAAGGCATAGAATTCGATGGGTGATCATGAAAATTGTATATATGCCTTTATATGCAGAAAGGTCAAGTTTGAGATACATTTCATAGAAACAAAAAGCTATAACAGCAAATTTAGCTTCAAGGGAGTAACAGTAAGCCATATTGATTCTCACAGAGAACTGCTCAATGTCAAGTTTATTACCAAAATTGATTGATTGACTGTTTTCATATTAAGCAAAGTGAGAGTCTTACGCGGAAATGTTATTAAGCGGTTCATCCTCAAATCTAATCATATCACTCTGGAGTATCCATCTTTGAGCCACATCACGCAGTGGTACAGGTTTATATGATTTTTTTTTTTTTTTGCAAGAAATATTAATTTCAAGACACAACATGTAACTTATTGTGTATATAGGCCTAGTTTGTACATTACTTTTTGAGTAAAACGTGCCCGTCAAAGAAAATCCTGATATGGACACGAGCTTATAAAAAACATCTTTTTCATAATGTCATAAAGAACAACGTGTCTGGATATCTATATGTATATATATATATATATATATATATATATATATATATATATATATATATATATATATATATATATATATATATATATATGTGTGTGTGTGTGTGTGTGTGTGTGTGTGTGTTTGTGTGTTTTCCAATCATGCCATGAGGAGGGAGAGGGGTTACTCTGAGACATACAATCGATAACCACAATCTCATCCAAATTGCTGAACTACCGACATGCAGCTAGGAAAGAGGGATGAGGCGGGAAGAGTTGAATCGGTGTGTGTGTGAGAGTTTGTGTGTGTGTGTGTATGTGTGAGTGTGTATCTAAATATTCGCCGTCGTTTTTGCTGGGTCACGTTTACTAAATAAAAAAAAAATCGATCCATATAGACCTATTTGCCAGCAAAAATCATTAAAAAATTACATTGAATATAAACATTAGGAGAATAACTAAACGTAGTTACGAATCTTTAATGCTGCTATTAGAGTCACCAATTAGTTTTTATTAGTTTTTTTTTTTTTTTTTTTTTGGTATCCCAAACCATTACTCTAGCAGATATGAAATTATTTGGAGTAAGATCGTTTATGTAGCTATATTCGATTTAATCGCACCATTCCACCAACTGCTGCCCTAAAAATAAAGATAAAAAAAAAATATTCGTTTCGATATTAAGTGACGCAGACGATGCTTTTTAAGTGGGTTTCAATTCCATATGTGCCTAAAAATTATATGGAAAGGAAAAGCCTAAAATGTTGTTTAATCTTACAATTAATTATTGCCATATTCTCCTAGTGACAGATTTTTTGGTTTTTTTTTTTCTGGCAAACGTAAACTATTTTTTTTTTTTTTAATTCATATGTTTATAGCAATGAAATTGCTTGTGTAAGTCCTATTTGAGAATTATTAGTCATAATTTGTGTATTGATATATTAGTGCGTCATTTGAATTGCACCAATTTTGATTAACCAGAATAAAGATATTTTTTTCTATAGTAAATGCTTCATCCTCTTTAATTGGCCATTTCCGATGAAAACCATCTGTACATTTTATAAATTTCTCCAGGCTCACACCTAACTGTTCATCAGATTTATTTTGATATGTCACTTTAAACAACATAATTGTCGCACAATTTCCAGTAAATATTATTATTATTATTATTATTATTATTATTATTATTATTATTATTATTATTATTATTATTATTATTATTTTTTGGTAAGCTACAACCCTCGTTGGAAAAGCAAGATGCTATAAGCCCAGGTGCCCCAACAGGGAAATTAGCCCAGTGAGGAACAAAAACAAGGAAAAATAAGATATTAAGAACAGTAACAAAATTAAAATAATTATTTCTTATATAAACTATAAAGACTTGAACAAAACAAGAGGAAGAGAAATTAGAATAATGTGCCCGAGTGTACCCTCAAGCAAGAGAACTCTAACCCAAGACAGTGGAAGACTATGGTACACAGGTTATGGCACTATCCAAGACTAGAGAACAATGGTTTGATATTGGAGTGTCCTTCTCCTAGAAGAGCTGCTTACCGTTGCTAAAGAGTCTCTTCTACCCTTAACAAGAGGAAAGTAGCCACTGAACAAGAATTGTTGGTAGTGTTGTTGCGTGTATGAGGACAGAGGAGAATCTGTAAATAATAGGCCAGACTGTTCAGTTGATGTCTGGCCAGCCTTTTTCTAAGATCGATCATTAAATAAGATATTTTTGAAGAATTAGAAATTCAATAGCGTACCATTGTAGAAAGAAAATAAGACCATCACGATCATAGTTGAATTATTCAAATCTTTTATATAGGTAAAGTGTAACCCAATAACCGTCTTTGAATCAGGAGAAACATATCTGAGTAGGGTACAAGTAAAAATAATAAAATTAGACATTTATCATGGTAATTGCTGACCTTGAAAATGTGGGAAATGGATAGAATATATATATTTCTATAATTTGGTATAAAAAAAACTTAAGCAACCAACTCGAAATATAGCCCCTTTTTGGAAATTGTGTGATGGCCTATATGAGTCTATGATACCGTATTGGAGTGAATTTTATAGTAAGCATATATATATATATATATATATATATATATATATATATATATATATATATATATGTGTGTGTGTGTGTGTGCGTGTGTGTGTGTGTTTGTGTGTGTATGTATATATATACAATATATATATATATATATATATATATATATATATATATATATATATATATAAGACCATCACAATCATATATATATATATATATATATATATATATATATATATATATATATATATATATATATATATATATATGTGTGTGTGTGTGTGTGTGTTTGTGTGTGTGTGTGTTTGTGTGTGTATGTATATATATACAGTATATATATATATATATATATATATATATATATATATATATATATATATATATATATATATGTATATATATATATATATATATATATATATATATATATTTATATATATATATATATATATATATATATATATATATATATATGTGTGTGTGTGTGTGTGTGTGTGTGTGCGTGTATTGATAAATGATGAAAATGTATTAAAAGTGATTTACGCCTTTGTTATATGGATTTAATGTGACCTACCACAAAAGGGAATATCTTTTTATTATAGGTGGAAACCCAATTGGAGCTACGATTAAAATTTTACAATAAAACAAAATCAGATTAAACAAATAAATAAAACCGAAATTGAATTTTCTATATCCATTTTCATTTTACTTCCGTAAAACAATAATTAAATTCTAGGGAAAATACTTAAAGGTTATTATGCTAAAAGATATAATTTTGCAGCCAAAATTGCAGTTTGGAAACATTTCCATCTGTAATTTTGTCAATAGCAGTCATGCCAGTTCCAATTAAAACACCTACTGTTTGTTTCATCGCTTGGCGCTTTATAGAGATAGTTTGAATGCTCACTCAAACCAAGTTTGGGTCAATCAAATAAAAGTTTATTACCATTTATAGTAAATACATCAAATGCAGTAATGGTTCACTTGAACATAGGCAAAGCTGTTATATCTCCATTCAATGCTCTCTCTCTCTCTCTCTCTCTCTCTCTCTCTCTCTCTCTCTCTCTCTCTCTCTCTCTCTCTCTCTCTCTCTCTCTCTCTTTCTCATTAAACTGACCAATATCGGTTAATATATGAATTACAATTGAAATAGTGTGTTTGGTAAAAAATTCAGTAAGTTTGTTAGCTCACATATATTTTCTTTTAATCTCTCTATTTTTTTAAATGTGATTTGCTGGATGAATCCTTTCAGATATCACCCAAGAAAAGATACATTTGGTAACTACTATTTATGGATACAGAATAAACAGTGTAATAATAAAAGCTACAATGGTAGTTCCGTTTTGCAATTGGGATTTTATTAAGTGAATAGAAGGTTTTAAAATCCATTATATTAAGATGGATAGAAATAAAATGTAGTAAGATTAAATTTCTCGAAATAAATAACAAATAATATTACATTAGAGAAAATATTTTTTTATGAAAAACTAGATATATAGTCTAAAAATACATTGGCAGGCTCCTTCTTTATTGATATTTTATAATTACCAATATGTATTTATTTATTTTTTTCATTTTTTTTGCGAACGTTGAATATTTTAGTTGGACAATGAAAATGTTTATTTGTAAATTCGTGAAGACCTCATCAGCATGTGATAAAATTAAATTTTGATGTATGTTAACATTGATTCTTATATTAATTTTAATCACATACGTGAACTAAAGTGATCCTCCAGGTCTAGCAGCTGAGTCCGGTGTAGCCATTGCCTGCCCCTCCCTGGTATTTGGTAAGTGGTAGGGTTGATTGGGTGCTGAACATATGAATATATGGCCGCCGTCTAGGACACTGTCCTGTACCTTAGTTCTGCCACTTATGGTGATCTTGAAACCTTTTTTGACATCAAAGAGTCATAAATATTTCACAGATGTACTCCATGATGGGCAAAATTATGATTAACTACGGGTATATCCCATCTTTTGAAACTATGTCCAAAACATTTTAACGTCAAGTAATAAGCATTGTCAGTAACATTACACCTACTCCACAAATACACTGATCTCTTTTACGATTTGTCCTTATATATATATATATATATATATATATATATATATATATATATATATATATATATATATATATATATATATATGTGTGTGTGTGTGTGTGTGTGTGTAATAGTTAGTTATTACATGTTTAAAACACATGACGTAATATGTCATTGTGGAAGAAGAAGCTAGCATGAGATTTGCTGTAGTCAGACAAAATCATAAACAGGATGCACTATGCAGCCTCGGCAATGTAACATTTTTTCTGAAGCATAAACACAAATGCATACTGTGTGAAAGATTGTGTCGTCACCGGATGCAGGTGTCTTCCTAGACGAATGTAAAGTTTACATATTTTGTTTAAATGCTGAGACAACTAAATATACGATATCTGTGATATCGATATTTTAGGCAGTTCTTATCTAAACTTCACCTGAATTGGTCATCCGACCAAACCAGCTACACTCCTGTGATGGAGATGTTTAACACTGTTGTTTTTAGAGAATAAACCATTTTAAAGTTACCGTGCTTGACTTTAATTCAAGACTCAACATCTCAAACAACACATACTCCATGTGTGTTAATAACAGTAGCACACTAATAAATGATGGCAGTGCTAAAATTCTAAGAATTAGAGAAAGATCTTCAAGAAATTAACAATAAGACTCTAAGAATTAGAGGAAGATCTTCAAGAAATCAACATTAAGCTGTAAAAACCAGAGAAAGATCTTCAAGAAATCAACAGTAATGAATCTACAATTTTGACTAAGTATCATAGTCCATCAAAGACTAAAACATTTAATGAATGTTATATATACAAACTGATGAACTGGATCTTCAATCAACATCCTAGGAAACCCAAGGACTGACGTTCAACGCTTACAAAACATATCCAGGAAGCACTACATTCAACGGAAATTGGACCGAAACATTCACCCAAACATCAAGAGAGAGAGAGGGAATCGGACTCACATATTCACCCAAACATCAAGAGAGAGAGAAGATATGACGACATCACACAGAACCCTATAAAGCTAAGTACAATTTTCATATTCATTTCAGTTTGGGCAGTGAAGTGTAGTTATCACGAGTCGTTAGTCGATTATTACCGGGGTGAGTGGTTTGCTTATCTTTTATTTTCCTTTCGTTAAAGGAAACTGTGTTCAACTCCGAATTCTCATCTAGAATTTTTTCTCTCCTTGTGCTAATTCCGTTTTCTTTCAGAAATTCTCGGGAAATACCTTTTTGTTCTGTTTTCTTTCAGAAATTCTCGGGAAATGTCTTGGGATTAGTAGCATTGTTTTGGGGAATTGTGTTATAATCTTTATCATTTGGTGCTTATGCGTTTACGCAGTGGACGTCTGTATTCATATAGATATTTTGATAGAATTGCAAGGGGTCGAAGAGATAGGAAAAGAAGTACAGTAGTCATGACGCCCCCTGTGAGCCCCATCCCTGGACCTAGTGGTGTAGGACATATTAATCCTCTCCCAATTGTGACGCTTGTAAATGCCAGGTCTGCAATCCTTCCTTTTCAGGGTCGGGTTAATGGGTTCTTGCCTCAAAATGTGGAGTCATGGATTTCATCCGTAGATGCCCATTTAAATGCCAAACAAATCGTAGACCCTTTTGTACAATTACAAGAAGCTAAAAGATTTATAGATTTTTCTAAGGGGGATGCGAGTGCGTATTTAAGAGGTGTTTCATTTCAAGAAGCAGTTACCTGGGATGATTTCAAAGTTAGGTTACGCGCAGTCTATGGGGGTGAAGAAGCCTTGGATGTAGTATTAACGTTAAGAAATACACTTAATCAAGCGACTATGAATCGGCTTAATGTTATTGAGAGAGCAGCTCTCATAGCTGATAGGCTTAATGAATATCAAGATATTTTAGGTAATTCCACTTGGGTTACTAGAGATAACATCTCCGTGAAAGATTTTTTACGATTAATATATTTAACTTGCATGACACTTATGTTGCCTGAAGCTTTAGTGCGGTGTTTTGATAAAAAGTTAACGCTTACAAGTACGGAATTGGATGTATATAAACAGATAAAGAAACACATGGCTAAGTGTCCAGACCTCGATCCCGTGTTAACTCAAGTTTTTGCAAAGAATGAAACAAAGCCAAAACAAGTTAATGTAGTTAATAATAGTCAAGTTGCAGAGATGACATGTTATAATTGCAAACATCAAGGTCACTTAATCGCAGACTACAGAACGAAATTCTGTTCGGTACATAATAGTTCGACTCATTCATATAGTCAGTGTTACTCGCGTAAGACACAACAGAATCCTAGAAATACACAGTCAATTCCACAGTCAGTTCCATACGGAAATAAAAAGAATAATCCTCATTTTAACAATAAGAAGAAACAGCCAAACGTCAATGTAGTTCAGAATCCGAAACAAACAAACACTTCTTCGAATAACGCTGAGCCTGGGTCGTCAAACCAGACCTCGCAAGGTCAGACTAATTTTCAGAATGTGCAGAGCAAAGCAAATACCACATAATTAACTCCAGTGGGGAAGAGAGTTATGTTGGGTCAAGGTCATTCATGTCAACATCAATAGTATTGAATAATCAATTTAATGTTTTATCAGATCATTGTGAGGCAATAGATTTTCCTATGAAACACACGACCAAATTAAGTAAAACAGTGCATGCTCCCGTAGATTTGCAACGAATTCATTCAATAATAAGCCAAAATGAGTTACGACCAACCTTATATGCTGTAAATTTAGAACACAAATCCTTTACGTTATTTTTTGACTCTGGTAGTCCACGTAATATCATGGATTTGAGGACACATCATTTGTTGTTTTCGAACTTTCCGATAGAAAAATCCGGAGTAAGAATCTCGGGTATAGGAAATAATGAATTAAATGTCATAGGCATAACTCATGTTCAATTCAAAGTCGGTAAACGCACGTTTGCCGATACATTTGTTGTTGTACAAAACATTGATATGTATCCAGCTGTAATTATCGGATACCCATCTATGGGAAATCAAAACATTATCTTAGCCCCTGCCAAGCACGGCGTGTATATCAAAGGAAAATTCTATAAGTCTTCTAATACCTTAAAATCAGTTTTGGATAAAAAGGAGACGACAAATGTAACCGTAACGTACGTTGAAGAACCAATAACTTGTCTCACTAATAAAGAAATAATATACGCGACCCAGCAGAATTCTCGTTCACCCGTAATATCATCTTGCACGTAATCTATCGAGCCAAACATACCTTTGAATTTAATAGTGCAAATGAAGAGGACATTACCGGGATCTGAAATATTAATCCTTTCCGACACTTTGAAAACTAACGGATTGTCTGTCACACAAGCTTTTTATACAGTAGGCTCACATCAACAATGTAATATTGAAGTCTGTAATCATTTAAATAACACTTTAGTAATTCACAAAAGTCAACATATCTTGGATGTAGAAGTTTATAAACATCGTATTCTTACCGTTGCTGAAATCAATCACGCTCAATCAGTTGCGGATGAATCACTTTTGCAATCTATTAAAAATAAAATCAATAAAGACATTCAAGACGAAGAAATTCAGCAGAAAATTTTTGGACTTTTAACTAAATATCATGATGTTTTTTCCACTACGGATGGATCCTTAGGAAAAACATGTGATCGAGCATCAAATAAGGTTAAAGGACAAGCAGAAAATTATCTATGTACCCTCGTACAGACTCCCTATGAAATTCCAGAATGAAATAAATGATGAAGTAGGTAAAATGCTACAAGAAGGAGTCATTAGGAAATCAAACAGCCCTTATAATTTTCCATTAATAGTTGTACCGAAAAAAGATCGAACATGGCGTTTCTGCATAGACTTCCGTCGTCTAAACGAGGAGACGATTCCTGATCGATTCCCAGTGCCATGTACTGACGATATTTTGTCGTTGTTAGGTCAGAATAAATATTTTACCAGTTTGGACTTACTTAAAGGCTTTCACCAGATATCATTAGAAGAAGATAGTATCCCATACACAGCCTTCAGCACAGCCAGGGGACATTATGAATTTTTACGGATGCCTTTTCGTTTACGTTGTGCTCCCATAACATTTACAAGAATGATTAACATAGTATTTGGAGACTTGTTAGGGGATATATTGCATGCCTATATGAACGATCTATTAATCTTTTCCAACACCTTAGAAGAACATCTACGTAAGTTAGAACTAGTACTACAGAGATTATGACAACATAACTTAAGGGTAAAGATTAGTAAGTGTGAATTTTTCAAAACAGAATTAATATATTTGGGTTTCATGGTGTCAAGCCAAGGTCTTAAAGTATTCCATGATAAGGTGTCGGCTATACGTAATTTTCCCATACCTAGCCTACTAATGTCAAGGGAATACAGCAAATTCTGGGTTGCGTTTTATACGCAACTATTCAATAATAGCCGCTCCTTTAACTGATCTTACGAAGAGGGGCGTAGATTTCATATGGTCTGAGCATCATCAACAGGCGTCTAATACCTTGAAAGATGAACTGTGTAGTTCTCCTATCTTAAAATTTCCTGACTTCGGTAAGGAATTCTTCATTGCAACAGACGCCTCACACTTAGGAGTAGGAGGGGTATTGCTTCAGCAATATGATAAACAATTTTTCCCGATAGCTTTTTATTCTCGAAAACTGAGAACTTCCGAAAGTAAGTATGCAGTAATGGACAAGGAAGGGCTAGCTATTGTTAATTCACTAGTGCATTTTAAGTTCATAATATACGGTTATCCCGTTAAGGTTCTTACTGACCATAAACCACTAACCGAGTTCTTTAAAGGCTTCAACCACAGCCCTAAACGAACTCAGTGGCATTTGATCATTCAAGATTTTGGCGCAGGAATCGGGTATTTACCTGGGAAAGCAAATATCATTGCGGATGCATTATCACGCAACCCCGTGTCATCTTGTACGGAGCCTTTAGCTGAATTAATAGATATATCAACATCCATGCCTATTGTTAAAACGATATCTGAACAATAAGATTTAGGCTGAAGCGCTGAATTATTACAGACTGAGCAAAGAAAAGATCAGAAAATAGAAACAATTATAAATGCTTTGAAAGGCAATCATAAGGAAAAGGGATATATAAAGTATAAGCAGCAGAATTATATAATCAAAGATAATATTCTGTGTAGGACCGTAACAAGGAAAACCCGCAATACACCACATGTAACTAACGACCAGGTAGTAGTACCAATCTCACTTATTTCCACTGTCCTGAATTGGTTGCATGCAAATCCATTACATGGACACCCGGGGTTCTCATTAATGTCACAGAAAGCCAAATCATTGTTTTATAGGCATACAATGCTTACAGATATAAAAAGACACATAGATAATTGTCGCACATGTCAGGAAAACAAAGGGCATACGAAAACACCTGTCAGCCTAGGGGCTTATCCCTTGCCCAATCAACCATTTGAAAGAATACATTTAGATTTGTTAACAGGATTTTATGAGTCAGACAGAGGAAATAAGCACCTCTTAGTAATTGTAGATGCTTTAACTCGATATACAGAACTAATAGCGCTTAAAACTAAAACTGCGATTGAATGTGCTAGGAAGTTTTACGAGGGTTACATTTGTAAACATGGAATTCCACACATGATAATCTCAGACTAGGGTGGTGAATTCAATAATCACTTTCTTACCTCATTGTGTGAATTCCATAGCATAAAGAAAATAAATACCATGATATATCACCCAGAGTCGAATGGGCTAGGAGAAAGAGCAAATAGGAAGGTTTTAAATATATTAAGAGTAACACTAGGGGGATCAGACCCCAACTAGGATATTGCAATACCTGCGGTACTGAATACTCTGAATCATTCATATCATATATCAATTAAAATGTCACCGCATGAAGCATTGTATGGTACCCCAGTTAGAACGCCTTTCCATGTATTAACGCCTACAACTAATCTATCAAATCCTTTAAAAGAATGTATAAATGCAAGCAAAAGTCGATATGATATCCTTCGAAAGAATTTAGAAGAATCACAAATCATAATGAAAAGGAATCATGATAAAATAGCGAAGCCAACTAAAACATATACCGTGGGTGATAATGTATATATCCAGGTAAATGTAAGTAAAGGACTCAATTATAAACTAACACCTAAGTTTGAAGGCCCATTTAACATTTTGGAAAAATTAACGGCCAATAGGTTTAGAGTTCAAAACGTATCCCAACCCACGGATGAGAGAATAGTACCATTGGCTCACATAAAAAATAAAAAAAAAATAAAAAAAAAGAGAGGGAAAGAAGTGAGGGAAAGATTTTTATTTGTATGATTAAAAGTTTTCTTCTTAATACAGAAGTAATTACATATATTTTTCTCGTTACAGGTTTCCAAGATGAATTTTTTGTTGTTGGGAGTGATATTGTTCGCTCAGACATTTTTCTCGTGTGGGACGAGCTCTAAAACTAAAAGTATAGATTTTAAATATGGCACTATAGTTGAAAGACAAGAAGACGTTTTTATTACATCAAGCAACGTAGTTGTAGAAGTACATATGCAAGTAATTTTTCTTCCAGAGAATGATGTCACTAGCTTTAAAAAGCGCCATTTCAAGGTTTGCTGACTCATTAGATGAGTTGCATAGAAGACATTTTTATTTGACTACAGAGAGTTCGCTTGAATCGACACTAAAAGTCGCAGAGATGCTATCTGATGACTTGCAAAATAAGACTTACGAGACAGAATCTTTGGCTCGTGACCTTTTGATGTGGACTGTAGGGCACGAACATAAAGAAAGACGAAACCCGTTTATTTTTGCTGCATTAAACATCTTTGGGTCTATTGCAAGTTTAGGTTTAGGAATTTCCAATCGTCTTAAGATTAGTAATCAAAATAAGAAAATTGAGTTCTTGACTCATGAAGATGAATCGATTATGTCAGAACTAAGGTATCAGTTAGCTTCAATCAATCAAATTATGGATTTAGTAAATGAACATTCCAGTAATATCAGTCAGATTATGGAAGTAAAGGATTTGTTGCAACGTTAACGTATTATGATTCAAAGATAGATCACATACATAACAGAATTGCACATTTCATTGAGAAATCCAAAGATTATGTAAAAGCTATCACGTTAGCAACTAAAGGTGTACTGTCGCCCCATTTATTGCCTTTAAAATACTTAAAGTTAGTTCTGGAGAACGGGCGGGAGAAACTAGGCTATGTTCCTTTGTTAGACGAACGTAGGTTAGAATTTTATTACAGCCTAATTACAGTAAGTGTTGAAAATAACAAGATTATGATTACAATTCCCTTTGATTCTTCTGATGCCTGGCAATCTTACTGGATATCACCATTTCTGACTTTCATGACGAATCACTCAAATCCAGTAATATCCAGTTTGACAGGACACGTATTGATTTTCCCAGACAAGGAAACATATACGGTCATTAAAGACTTAAATCAATTAACCCTATTACCCCCAAAGGACATACTGGTACGTTTCACAAAAGCCATCCCTTTACCCCCATGGACGTACCGGTACGTCCTCGCAAAAAAATGCTATAAATTTTTTTTTCATATTTTTGATAATTTTTTGAGAAAATTCAGACATTTTCCAAGAGAATGAGACCAACCTGACCTCTCTATGACAAAAATTAAGGCTGTTAGAGCAATTTAAAAAAAAATATACTGCAAAATGTGCTGGGAAAAAAATAACCCCCTGGGGGTTAAGGGTTGGAAATTTCCAAATAGCCTAGGGGTAAAAGGGTTAACTCACTGTTCAGACGCGATGGATAGAAAAATATGTACAGCTGACTCATTTGAATTCCATAAAAACTTAATGGATTCATGCGAGTTAGGTATAGTGCTAGACGTTGCTCTCTCCCATACAAGTGAAAATTGTCTGGATAAGCTTTATCCCTTTGACAATAATGAGTTCAATTGCAGACTGAACAACGGCTCGTGGATACGATACGACAAGGACGGCTTCAATGTATCATGCCCGGACGGATCCACGTCCTATGCAAAAATCTTCGTTGCAGCAGATGGTTGTATCGGGACTTCCCCTAATTCCATGGTGACCGTGATCAAAACCATCATCAGAGAACGAGCCTACTCCGCGAATTTCACGTGGACGTCTACAATGCCATCACTACCTCTCCCATACAACAAACAGGTAGCCAAGCGGTTGATGAAATTGACCGAGATGGACCACCTGTCACCGACTTATAAGGAATTTTTTCACCCCATACTACTAGCAGGAACAGTTGTGACGGTGATGATATTTATCGCCGTGAACATCCTTGTTTGGCGTAGGTTACGAAACAGTTTGCAGAACGTTTTGCCATGTCCAGACAAAACTCCTTATTTAATTCAGTTTAAAGACGTTTGAAGTGGCCACCTCATTCGCTAAAAGGAGTAAAACTGTCTGGGAATAGCGTGTGTACGAAAAGTAGTTAGTACGCTAGTAATATGTAATTGAAGAAACTATAGAACATTTGCATCGTTAAAGATATATTTAAAAAACATTTATAAAAATAAATCTTTTTTTTCTCTCGGCATCTAATAAAATATATAAGCCGGAATGTTAAAAGAAAAGAAATAAAATAAAAATAACAGAATCTATGGGCATCTAATAAAATATATAAGCCCTATATATAAATATATATATATATATATATATATATATATATATATATATATATATATATATATATATATATATATATATATATATATATGTACGAAACCGTGGTACGTGTACATATCAGGAATTCGTGTTCGTGCACTAAAATTGAATCTTTACCAAGGTAACAAATATTTTTATTATTTACCGTATTGTGTTAATCTATGTTTCTGACAAAGGTAACAATTATTCTTTAACAAGTTACCGAATCATATCAGTATTTTTTTTTTGGTACCATATAATCATTTGCTAAGCAATGTACCATATATGTGATCTGTATTTATCATGCAATTTTTTTCTTTGCTTTGGTAATATCTTTTCATATGCATTATTGTTATTATTTTTTGTTGTTGTGCCTATTTGGACATTCGTCCTCATTTGCTTATGGCTAAAGTTAAACAAAGAATAATATATATATCCAGTCACACTCCTAGTAAACATATTTTGGCGTGTTGTTAAATTTTTAGAAAAAAAAATTGAGATAGCTGGCCGAGCTAATGTAATAGTTAGTTATTACATGTTTAAAACACATGACGTAATATGTCATTGTGGAAGAAGAAGCTAGCGTGAGATTTGCTGTAGTCAGACAAAATCATAACAAGATGCATTTTGCATCTCTCAGCAATGTAACATTTTTCTGAAGCATAAACACAAATGCATACCGTGTGAAAGATTGTGTCGTCACCGGATGCAGGTGTCTTCCTAGACGAATGAAAAGTTTACATAATGTGTTTAAATGCTGAGACAACTAAATATACGATATCTGTGATATCGATATTTTAGGCAGTTCTTATCTATACTTCACCTGAATTGGTCATCCGACCAAACCAGCTATACTCCTGTGATGGAGATGTTTAACACTGTTGTTTTTAGAGAATAAACCATTTTAAAGTTACCATGCTTGACTTTAATTCAAGACTCAACATCTCAAACAACACATACTCAATGTGTGTCAGTAATAGTAGCACACTAATATATATATATATATATATATATATATATATATATATATATATATATATATATATATATATATATATATATATATATATATATATATATATATATATATATATATATATATATATATATATATATATATATATATGAAAAAAGGGGGGAAACCTGCTGGAGAGATAGTGATAGCCATTGTCACCCTCGTAAGTGTTGACGGGATGCATACAGTTTTGAGGATGGCATTTTGTACAACCCTTTTTCTTTGGTATATTTTTGAGGGGTTTTTTCAAACAGAGCTTCCTAAATACGATGCTTCTATCTTATAGATGTAGATTTTGTAGTTGCCATTAATTAGTATTCTTTAGGAGAAATAAGCTTTTGCATGTCTATCTAGGATGTCAATATCATCCAATTTACGTTACGTTTTAGAGATATATTTTATCTTCTCTCCGGTGATTTATATTGCAACCTAAATCATATATCTTATAAGTAATGTGATTGAAGCACATAATAGTGACAATTACCAGTTTAGAGTTTGAGGTTTTTGTCAAGAACGTTGACATTGGCATGGAAATAGATAACATATCAACAAAATAATCTTAGAGTTTAGATTCGCTTTATGAGGAGTCCATTGATGGTGATAGTAAGGGAAGAAACTTAGATGGGGGAGCCTTCCTTATTGGTGTTAATGTTGCTTGCTGCACGCGCATGAGATGTCTCCCCTCTTGAAAAAGACATGAATTTCAACGAGGTGACCTGTTCTACAGAACCATACTGTTGGAGGGTCATCCTGTAGAAGATACACATGTTTGATGTGTTAATTGGAGATGCAATCCTCATTTTCAGGAACATTCAGGAGAAAAGCTTTCACAGAACAACAGATGGTAAGGGTAAACCCATGTGTGGGAGCAAAGGAGGTGACTTGCTACCGTTGGTGTGAACATCGACTCATTTGTGATGTGTAGGTCTTTTGGTATATGCTGCTTTGACGGGGGCTTGCAAGTCTGACGCCTGGTAATCCTCAGAGGAAGTGGAGGGCGGAAAACGTTCGGCTGGGAAAACTGAAAGATCGCGTTAGGTATACTATTTCAGTGACGAAGACATCCATGGTGTCCTTGGAAGGGGTCCTCAATCCAAGAAAGACCCACGGAAGTTGTAGAAACCAATTATAATCGATGCAGATACTATGAGGTTACGATGAAAATGTCCCACTATTCCATTTGGTACGGGTCTGTAAGTAGTACTCTGATATAGGGTGATGCCAAGAAGATGCCATAAAGATCTCCACAATTGTGAGGTAAAATGGCACCCCTGTCAGAAGTGATTTGCTCTTTAATGCCTAATCTTGCTATCCATCCCGAAAGTAGATCTGCTTTACTTGAGTCAGATGTAGCATCTTGCATTGGGATGGCTTTTGACCTGTGAGTGGAGTAATTGATAACAATAAAGATATGGCGTTGTCCTTGTAACATGGATAGGGGCTAAACACATCAACATGTAGGCTGGCAAAACAACTTTGCGGTTGGTGAAAAGTGGCAACGGCCGGATGTGTATCAATACACTAGAAATTTGTCATGGTATACAGGTATGGATCCAATCCTTGTCATCTTTAGTAATGGCATGTATTCTGCACTTTGACTTCATTACCTGTGCTGTAGATCAGTGAGAGGGGTGTAAGAGTCCAAAACCTGTCCGCGCATGATAGCAGGCATCCACAGGTGTGGCCTACTAGTACTGACGTAACAAAGTAGAGTAGAATTTTATTGGAGTCATTGAGGGAAACGCTTTCCCAAGAGAAAGAGAGGTATATGATGTCTTGCATGTTTGGTGATAGATACTGTGCTTGGTGGGAACTGTTGGTGTCTGGCATAGTTCTGACTGAAAGACATTTGGAGGTAGTCGTAATCGTCCGTAAGTGCACTGATGTGGAGATCGGGGTCGAAGGCAGTAGGGGATAGAGGTGTGGACTGGCATTGCGTTTGAAATCAATTAATGATCAATATGTTATGAAGTTATATTAACATAAAGTATCTATTCATCAAAAATCAATATTTCCCCAAAATTCATTCCATTTCTTTGCAATTGTAGCAGCTTACATTGTGCGAAGTTTAGATAATATCCTTTCGAAAAGTATGAACTACTTTCTTTAAATGCTTACTGCACATACATATCTTAGTAGAGCAGAATAATAGATGAAACAAAGAAATAAATATTCATAAAATACTATTCATGAAAAATGATCAACCTTTTGACTTAGAGCTAGTATTCTGGAAACAATACTTAGAGACGCTTTCCACTCAACCTGGCATTCTTTCCCCATTTTCATGACAAATCATTCGAATCATATAATTCTCCTCCATGATTCGATAGACATAAAAGCGTTAGATTCTCATCTTTAAATCTTATATATTTCTTAGATTTATTATGGAACCACCATAATCTTTCTTCTGCAGAATCATCGACTTCAAGGTCAGCCTCTTCATTCAAATGACTATAACAGCGTTACTCTTCATTCTCTTTTTATTGCTCATAATTTATCTTTCCTCCCAAGTTGATGCGCATTTACTAATGAATAGGCAAAAGGATGGATACGCACATATCAATGCTTTACTTTTAAAAACACTTCTTGAAATATGAATACCAATTATGTATGACCATGACCAACATATTGTATAAAAATAATTTCTTAGACCTTGTAAACTAGCGTTTCAAGAACCTTCCTGAAAATATCCGTTTGTATAAGATCACAGCTTTGACTGAAGAGGATATTTCAGGAAATTACTGACTTGTGGAATGCTATTACTCAAGTTTAGTTTTCGATTCATATTATATCTAAGTGAAACATTCCGTCTAATCTAGAAGAAAGATGTCAATGGATATCTTTCAAAAGAAAACGTAGCAAGAAAAAATCGTCAGCATGTTTTGGAAAATCAATGGACATCTCTTTGCATAGTGAAAAGCCCTGGGACTGAATTGGGTCCCTTTACATTTCACCATCATTTTCTTTCTCATTTTACATCCTTCGACCTCCACATTAAGAAGTCGAGACGAAAAAGCATCAAGTTGGACCTAAGAACTTGCAAATTAATTTAGAACGATTTTTATCTCTATTATTATTTGCAACTGTTTAAACCTATTTATAGTTTTGTCTGATTTATGTAAAGTGTTTCAAAATATGCTTTTCCACTTGGAATCTCCTGTCATTATTGATACATGCTTATTTTAGGAATTATCAACAAAGCCTTAGGTACTCCTCTTATCAATATGTAAAGCTAATTACCTGTTTAGAAAATACGTTGATTCTGTATATAACATGCTTATGTACCAACCGTGTGTCACACGATCGTACATAGTAACGACATTTCATTTTGTGTATATATTATGCTTGTATCTTCGCTCTCCTTTCGCACTAAAAAGAACCTGAATAAACATGTATCTTTTTCTCACCGTTACTTGTTAACCGGTGGTATCAGTTGAACAGGAAATTTTCTGTTGCACTGAACCTGAAATAACGTATGTGTTTTTCTCACCGTTAAATGTTTACCGGTACGGTGTCGGTTGAACAAGAAATTTCCTGTTGCATTGAGTTTTTGCATATAAAGGCGAGTGTCTGTAATAAAGTTACACAGTTGCTTTCATCCTGCCTTTGAGTCACACCCTTTATCGGCTCGTCACACTTATAATAATAGTAAAAGAGCTTGCGATTAATCAGGTATACATCATTCTAAAATATGTTTCCTACTGTGATGATTCATTCCAATCTTCACAAAGAATATGCTGAATATATTGAACTTTATACATCACATTAACTAAAAGTCTCTCTTCTCAAGTAACCTTGCTATATTCTGGATCTATTCATTCATCTTCATAAGAGATCATCATTTCTTTTTTTTTTAACTAGAATGATGAGCCATATAACTGTTTTCAACAATAATTATATATATTTTTTTTGGCAGCTGTTATCAAAATAAATAGAAAGAATAAGGTTTTTTTATGGCCGAAGTTAGATTATTGTCTATTGGGACTTGGAGTGATAAAGGCCCCTATCTTGTAGTCAGTGTTCATAATTAACATATCATGATTATTTCTTTTAGGCCACAATTAAAACAAATATAAAAAAAAGAAATGAGGTTGAATATACTTCTTAGCGATTAACTGTACATATTTTGTTTTTTTTTATGCTTGCCTCTACCCGAAATGGATTTTTTGGGGGGGATATTTCTATAGAAATAACTTGAAGTTGCCATCCAAAAATGTACTATTATAAATTTTCCTTATCACCTAAACTTTATTCAAAAAAAAGAAAAAGAATATTTATATTACAACATGTATGGGAAGATTTCTGCATACTGAAGAAAAAAATATATATTAACAAGTAGGGCAAAACCAACACTGAAAGTATGAAAAGAAAACTGCAAAAGAAGCTCCATTAAATTCTGGAAATTTCAGTTTTTCAAAGATCCAGGTTCTAAGGAAGTCCAAATTGTGAGAAAGGCTACATCTTAAGAAAGTGCATATGAAAGAGTGATGCCAAAGGTTAATCTTTAATATTTTTTTCTAGATAAAATATAAATATAAATTAGAACAACGGTTTATATATGGTTATTATAATTCACCCAAGTATATAGGACTCTATAGAAGGTCTAATAAAAGGCACCAGGTTCAAATTTTAAGGATAAACCTCAATGTCTATGTCACAAAAAGAAAAAAAATGACAGCATGAAGGGTGCAGATACTGATGGCGTTTCAAGATACATATAAAACAAGAAATATTTATAATTTGAACAGAATTTACTTTTTTTGGGAAAGGGATTTTAGCACAGGGTATGCATGCTATTAATGCACTTGCTATATAATCATGAGGAATAGGGCAGTATCTAAAATATAACAAAATTAATGCTTACAATAAATGATATGCTAAACAATCCACAATCTCAAATACTTCGCTGACTGAGATTTCCCAAATTTTAGACTCAATTCTTGATTTTAGAATGACTAAATTATCATATTTAATTTTTCCGGCTTCAAAACAAATCGGAAATAAATATAGTAACCTACTGTTTTCCCGTCTAAATTAATATAGATTTTATTTGATTGACTTTTATTTCTTCTGAAAAGCACTCTCAGTTTGCCTAACTTAAATTTTTCTGAGTAATTTATTAAAGGAGATCGGAAGTGGAAGAAAATTACTTATAGTAACTCTTTCATGTATTCCCTTCATTAGAGAGAGAGAGAGAGAGAGAGAGAGAGAGAGAGAGAGAGAGAGAGAGAGAGAGAGATGTCAACAATGTTTTTTTGTACGCATATATATTATAGGTAAGTGATTTTCCTTTCTTGAATAAAGTAAGAATGCTACTTGTTTAATTATCTGTTTCCAATACCTGATAATCCCTCAACATTATGCAAAAATCATAATACCTTTCCCTTCTTGTTTCACAAAGGAAGATTTAATGACTCACCAATTAAATTGCTGATATCTTTCGAACATCCACGATCCCCATATCAGAGAAACTCTATTGGCATTGCTGTTCGATCTCTTATTTGTAAACCAAGTTATTTAATATATTGTCCTTAATTTTAAATTATATCGAAAATTCCTGGTTAGAATTAGAAGGATTAGGAAATTTACTTATATTAGGGGTATAT
>NC_090748.1:41883941-41888941 GCF_036898095.1 Palaemon carinicauda
TTGGCATATATGCAAAAAAAAAAGGATAAAATAAATACATGAAAATAAATTCAATGCAAATAATGATGCCAAGATGGCTCCTCAAGTTTATCTACCTGGGGAGACACCAAGGCCAATAAATATTTTTTCATACAAACTAAATTTACCTACTTACTATGACTACAGGCTATGGTTATGGCACTGTGCCCTGAGCACTAGTGCCTGGAGAGGACATCTGCTATTTTATTATCTGTGCCTCTTATGTGCTCGACCTTCCAATTGTAGTCTTGGAGGTCCATGCACCACCTCATGAGTCTCTTATTCTTATTTCGGAACTGCGTCAAGTAAGTCAGAGGGTTATGGTCTGTGAGGACTGTGAGTGGGAACTCATGGTCAGCATGATATGATTCGAAATGCTTCAGTGACAAGACCATGCCTAAGAGCTCCTTCTCAATAGTACTGTACCTAGTTTGAGCAGGGTTCAGTTTCTTTGAGAAGTATGCAATAGGGTGTCGGACTTGATCTTCCTCTTGCAGGAGGACAGCTCCCACCCCTATGTCACTGGCATCCACAGCGAGAGCGAAAGGTTTAGTGTAATCTGGTGCACGGAGCACGGGACGGCTCATTAAAATGCCTTTTAGGTGGTCATAGGCCGCCCGGCATTCATCCGTACAGCAGAACAGCTTTTTTCCTTTGAACAAGTCTGTGATGGGAGCGGCTACCTGAGAAAAGTTGGGCACAAACCTCCGGAAGTACTGTACCATCCCCAGGAATCGTTGGGCTTCCTTCTTAGTCCTAGGGTAGGGCATCTCTTGTATTGCACGGATATTTGCATCTTTGGGCATTATTTTGCCCCTTCCTACTTGGTGGCCCAGGTAGGTAATTTCAGTCCCGCCAAACGTGCATTTTTTGAGGTTGATGACCAAATTTGCCTTTTGGAGGGCCCTCAGCACCTTCCCTAGGGTTTGGAGGTGTTCTTCCCAGGCCTTGGAGAAAATGACGATGTCATCTAGGTAGACCACACAGTTGGAAATTCCCGCTAGTACCTTGTTCATGAGTCTCTGGAAGCAGCTGGGTGCGTTCCTAAGACCAAAAGGCATTACTCGACACTGGTAAAGTCCATCTCGGGTTATGAATGCGGTCAGTGGCCGCGACTCCTCTGCCAGTGGTACCTGCCAGTAGCCCTTTTCTAGGTCAATCTTACTTAGATAAGGTGATTCACCTAAGCTCTCCAAGCAATCCTCGATGCGAGGGAGTGGGTAGGACTCAGGTTTTGTCACCGCATTCAATTTGCGGAAATCTATACATAGCCTATCCCCCCCTCCCTCTTTTGGCACTAGGACCACCGGTGATGCCCATGGACTTTCACTTTCCTCAATGAGACCTAAGCTGAGCTGCAATTTTATCTGTTCCGACACCCTTTCAGCCCGTTGGGGGTTTAACCGATAATAATTCTGGCGGATCGGACACGTTCCTGGGACCAAGTCAATCTTGTGTTCTAGTAGTTGGGTGTGACCCAGTGTGTCTCGCACTACCTGTGGGTGCTGTAGCAGGAGGTTCTTGACAATATCCCTCTTAACAGTGTCCAACACAGGGGTGACCAGCTTAAAGTTGGCCAGGACCTCGGAGTTGCTCTCGGGTGAGTGGACCTGGGTAACAGTACCCACCACATTGGCCCTTTGTTGATAGGGCTTAAGCAGGTTGATATGGAGCCACTTGGCTCGCCTTACGCCACAATCCACTAGGTAATTTAATTTACCCTTCTTCCCAAGAATCTTGTGAGGGCCCGTAAATTTTGTGCTTAACGGTCTCTGTTCCCCTGGGCGGAGAACCAGAACTTGGTCTCCCACCTCAAAACTTCGATCCTGGGCTTTACGATCTACGTGACCTTTTGTGATGCCCTGTACCTTCGCCTCGGAAGCCTTGGCAATTTCCCAGGCAGTTCGTATCTTAGCCTGTATATCTGGCAGCTCTTCCACCCAGGAGGCCTTGGAGGAGTCCTCCCAAGCTTCATAGAGTATGTCAAGTGGCCCACGTGTGGAGTGAGCGTACAACAACTCAAAAGGGCTGTATCCTGTGGTTTCTGAGCGTGCTTGGCGGAGGGCGAACAGAGCGTAAGGCAAGTTCTCCTCCCAATCCGAAGAGCCAGCCTCCCCTAACTTCGTCAAGACTGTTTTTAGTGTTTGGTGGGAGCGCTCCACGAGTCCTTGGCTCTCTGGGTGATATGCCGTAGAGGTCTGGTGGTGGACACCATGGTACTCCATTGCTGCCTTAAACTCTCTTGCCATGAAGTGAGAGCCCTTATCCGACTGGACTGTGGCTGGGAACCCAAACCTACAAAAAAATTGTGTCAGGCCCCTGACAGCATGACTGGCATTGGCGCACCTGGTCGGTACAGCTTCGAGGTAGCGCGTGAACCGATCAATCATGGTTAATAAGAAACGATTTCCACGCTTACTACGGGGCAGGGGACCCACATAATCCACTAGTACATCATGGAAGGGGATACCTGCAGATGGAATGGGTTGGAGAGGAGCCCGCGGCACCACCTGGTTTGGGTTACCGGCAACTTGGCACGGATGGCAGGAAGCTACGTAAGCCTTAACACTCTTCTGCAATCCCGGCCAGAAGAAATGAGGCTGGATCAGGTGGGTAGTGCGTTTCACACCAAAGTGTCCTCCCAATCCCTCATGAGCCATACGTAGCACCACCAAGCGGAGATTACGGGGAACAACTACTTGCCGGCAAAGGGCTTCTGCAGGATCGTGAGGGCCTCGGGTGACTCTGAAGAGCACCCCTTCCTTCAGCAGGAAATTCTCCTTTGAGAGGTTAGTCATCTCTGCTTCGTCTGAGTAAGCAGCTTCCCTGTAGGTTTTCAGCGTCTCGTCCAACAACTGAGATTTGATAAGCTCCGTCCGACTCCCGAGGTCCTCTGGGGAAATGGACGCTTCTCCCTCAGACTCCCCCGAGACCCCTGGGCTAGTATTTGGGTTAGCTTCATTCCCTGTGGTGGTGAGCAGCACCGCTCCTTCCGAATAGGTTTCCGGGGTACGAGGCTCAGACTCATTGCTATAGGAGGAGGGCTCTCGCGCCACCTCACTTAGCCAAGGTACTTCTCCAAGGTCAATGTCAGCTAGCCATTTGTCTTCTTCAGGAGGGGCATTCTCAGTCTCGGGCTCCGGCTCAACTGCTTTCATGCACCTGAGGGGCACACGCTGTATGCCTCTTAGGAGGTCTTGTCCCAAGAGCAAGTCATAGCCCTCATGTCCGAGATCGCTCACTACCCCTAGCCTGCACCTTTTGCTGAGCTGGGGCGTGGTCACTCTCAACTCCACAGTAGGAAGATCCTTAGTGACTCCTTCGATCCAACGGACTGTCATGCGATTATCCTGCTGAACTTTGGCACCGATAGGCAACTGGTGCCATAAGATTAGTGAAACTTCTGCACCGGTATCCTGTAATGCTCTGACCGACTGCGGAGAGCCGTCTCCTTGAGGCAGAGCTACTGTGATCTCCCCAACAGCGGGCTGTCTTTTGGGAGCTTCACGGATAGAGATTGAGAGGGCAGCTGGAGAAGAGGCTGAGGATTTGCTGGGACATAGTGAGTAGTTCTTTGTGTGTCCGTAGCACTTACATACCTCGCAGTATGCACTGGCATAGTTCGGCTTCGCCACCTTAACCTTGGGCTTATTCGTCTGCTTCGTGGACTCAGTTGACTGACCGGATAGCTTCAGCCGACAGTTGGCTTCCAAGTGGTTAGATCTCCCGCAATGGCCACACTTGGTAGGGGAGATCGGATTTTGCCGGGGCTTAGACTTACCCGATGGGACTGAGCTGGGGGGCCCCGAGTTGAACCGGACTAGCTCGTACTCATCAGCATACTCGCAGCATGCTCTAAACGTGGCTGGATTTTTCTCAGATATGTAAATTGAGAGCGCCGGTGGGGCGTTCCTGTGGAAGTCCTCAATTTTGAAGAGCTCTAGGAGGTTGTCGTAAGAAGTGCACTTTGCAGCCTCGACCCAAAGGGTATTGAGCCTATCCTTCTGAAAACCCCAATCAGACCAAGATGTCGTGGGGGACTTGGTGAGGCTACGCCACTGACGGCGCCAATTTTCAGGACTTAGTTTATAGGCCTCAATCAAGGCCTTCCTGACGGCCTCAAAATTACCCTGTTTATCGGCAGGGAGCGCAGCATGCGCATTCTTCCCTTTCCCCGCCATATGCTTTGACAGTAGTAGGGCCTTCATATCCTCCGCTACGGCACACGTCTTAAACACGGACTCCACCTCATTTAGCCACCTCACAGGATCCTTGTCGTCCCACTGAGGAATGAGTGTGTGGACAGGCATGGAGGGGAAGCTTTGGCCATTTTGAGTGCCGTTGGGGTGAGGGCTGTTTAGCCGTGCTAGCTGTATATCCTGTTCCCGCATCTTCAATTCATGCTCTCGCTCTCTCTCCTTCTCAAACTCTTCCTGCTCGGCTTTCCTCCGGGCCTCATTCACAAGCTCCCGCACATAGCCTTGCAATGCCTCTCCTTCGTAACCTTGTCGCTCTGCAAGGGCCACAAAGTCCTGAATTTCCGCAGCAGTCATTTTGCTAATTTTATGGGTGGACCTCTATGCTAGACAAAACAAGCTGGAATCACAACTATACAGTAGGTGACCCTCTAGGCTAGTCAAAAAAAAAAAAAATGGAATCTCCACGATGTGTGACCCTCCTATGCTAGTCTTAAGGAAAAAAATTGGAATCTCCACGATGTGTGACCCTCCTATGCTAGTCTTAAGGAAAAAAAATGGAATCTCCACGATGTGTGACCCTCCTATGCTAGTCTTAAGGGAAAAAAAATGGAATCTCCACGATGTGTGACCCTCCTATGCTAGTCTTAAGGAACAAAAAAATGGAATCTCCACGATGTGTGACCCTCCTATGCTAGTCTTAAGGAAAAAAAATGGAATCTCCACGATGTGTGACCCTCCTATGCTAGTCTTAAGGAAAAAAAAAATGGAATCTCCACGATGTGT
>NC_090748.1:41896441-41901441 GCF_036898095.1 Palaemon carinicauda
ATTCCATTACAAGTACGCTACACTCGCTACTGTCCATGGTGTAGGACATGCAGAAGAAATCGACCGAGAAAGAAGCATCTTTCCGGATGGAGATTCATCAGCTAGTTGCGGCATGTTTAGCCCCGAAGAAGTTAAACATTAAGGACCTCCCCGCCTTCTCTGACGTTAACCCATGGAGGTACGCAGAGCATATGTCTATGTCGGGGGGGGGGAGGGAAGATCTTCCTCTCAGAGAAACTGGGAACAGTTCCAGTAGAGGAAATAAAATTCTGGCCTAGTAAAGAGCCTATCCGGATTGTTATGTCAGTCTGAGGACGGAACCAGTATCCAAGGAGGAAACAGAGCCGAAGGAGACGATTGTCCTTGAACTATGTAAGGCACAGGCCTT
This sequence comes from Palaemon carinicauda, assembly GCF_036898095.1. Lineage (NCBI taxonomy): Eukaryota > Metazoa > Arthropoda > Malacostraca > Decapoda > Palaemonidae > Palaemon > Palaemon carinicauda. The sequence goes on from NC_090748.1 coordinate 41,896,830, forward strand.
ATATACAACCACCTTGAAAGAGAGGGCCTTTACTAGTTCAAAGGTGCCGGCTCTCAGCAAAAAGCACCCATCCTTTATTGCTGACTCCGAACGTGCCTCCCCCTTTATGGACAAAGGGTTTAAGGCAGCCTTAAAGGCAGTTGAGGTAGGGAAACCTTGCCTTACACTTGAAGAGTGTAGACCATTTTCCCTCGCCTTTCCTTCAGATGATAAGGATTGGAAGGATGTCCTTAACGCCTTCACAGTTGGGAAGCTAGAGGCTGATATCGCTGGACGGCAGTTCAACGAAGATCTCCCGAAGCTGTGAAAGTTTCTCCTGCACAGGGAACTGGAGACTAAGGAACGTCTCGCTGCTTCCATGTCTCTGCAGACTGGCTTAGAGACTATGGCAAGCATCCCAGACACCCCAGATATATACATGGTCTTTGCCAAATCTCATTTGACAACAGTCACCAAGGATTTGTACAATTTTATTAAAGCCAGAACGGCTTGTAGGGAGTTTGTGTTCACTTCTGCTACAGTGAAGCACGAACCAAGGAAGCTGATAGCTTCCAATATCTGGGGAAAAGACCTCTTCCCAAGTGAAGTGGTCAAAGAGGTCGTAGATAAAGCCGCTTCGGAGAATAGGAATCTCCTCTCCAAATGGGGCTTGTCCTCTAAAAGGAAATCTTCCGCTGATGAGGGTCCCCAGCCGAAGAACAAGTCAAAACTACCAAGAGTGCCCTCTCGGCCAAAGCAACAGCAACAGCTTCATATGGCCACGATGCCCCAGACGGTGGCACAACCAACCACTACCTTTCAACTGGTGCCCCAAACGCTGGCGACCCAGTCGCCCGTGTTCACCCCAGTATTTGAAAGGCAATCAACTACCTTTAAGCCAAAGTCTCAAGGTTCCTTTCGAGGATCCTCTAGATGCCCCTTCAGAGCTAGGGGCAACAAAGGTGGACGTGGCCGAGGAGGCAATTCCTCCAACCAGCACTCCAAGTGAGATGCTGCCGGTAGGAGGGAGACTTCTCCACTTCCGGGATCGTTGGACCTTCGATCCCTGGGCCCACAGCCTAATCAAGAAAGGACTAGGGTGGAGTTGGAGCTCAACTCCATCAAACTTCCCTCAATTCTTCCAACACTCAACCACCGTACTGGAAGAATATGTTCAGGAACTCTTGAACAAAAGAGTTATACGGAAGGCAAAGTCCATTAGATTTCAAGGAAGGCTATTTTGTGTTCCGAAAAAGGATTCGGAAAAGCTCAGAGTCATTCAGGACTATCACCACTCAACAAGTTCATAGTGAACCACAAGTTCAGAATGTTGACGCTTCAGCACATAAGGACCCTTTTGCCCAAACGGGCATTCACAGTCTCTATAGACATGACGGATGCATACTGGCATGTTCCAATCAACCGTCAATTTTCCCCCTACCTAGGGTTCAAACTACAGAAAAGAAAGTACGTTTTCAGAGCCATGGTTTTGGCCTAAACATAGCCCCAAGGGTATTCAAAAAGCTTGCGAATGCAGTTATTCTTCAACTACCCCTGAAAGGAATCCAGGTGGTAGCCTACCTGGACGATTGGCTGGTGTGGGCAGCATCCGAGGAAGAATGCATGCAAGCCTCCAAGAAAGTGATCCAGTTCCTGGAATACTTAGGATTCAAGATCAACTTGAAAAAGTCTCGGCTTTCTCCAGCTCTAAAGTTCCAGTGGCTGGGTGTCTATTGGGACCTACAGTCACACTGCCTTTCCATTCCATCAAAGATGAGGAAAGCTATAGCAGGATCTGTCAAAAGACTCCTTTAATCCGACAGGATATCAAGAAGGCAACAGGAGAGAGTGTTGGGGTCCCTCCAGTTTGCCTGAGGACAAATCCAGTATTGAGAGCACAATTAAAAGATGCATCAGGAGATTGGAGAAAATACGCATCAAACGCTCGAAGAGATCTACAAAGACCGATACCAAATCTTCTGCGATCACTACTCAAGCCATGGTCGGAGGCCAAGAACCTAAGAAACCACCTCCTCCAGCAGTCACCGTTCATACTGATGCCTTGAAGGAAGGGTGGGGAGGTCATTCTCATCATCGGAAAGTCCAAGGAACCTGGTCTCCCCTCTTCAAGTCCTTCCACATCAATTTTCTGGAAGCCATGGCAGTTTTTCTATCTCTGAAAAAGCTGAAACTTCGCTGCTCAATCCACATCCGTTTGGTTCTAGACAGCGAAGTAGTAATGAGATGCCTAAATCGACAAGGCTCGAGATCGCCTCACATAAATCAAGTGATATTGGCCATCCTTCGTCTAGCCCAGAAGAAGAGATGGCACTTGTCAGCAGTCCACCTTCAAGGGTTCCGCAATGTGACAGCGGACACTCTATCCAGGGTCAACCCGATAGAGTCCGAATGGTCTCTAGACGCAAGATCATTCTCTTTCATTTTACGCAGTCACAGGACTGCAGATAGACCTCTTCGCAACGAGCGATAACAAGAAGCTACCCCGGTATGTAGCCCCGTACGAGGATCCTCTAGCGGAAGCGACAGACGCAATGTCCATAGATTGGAACAGGTGGTCTAAGATCTACCTGTTCCCTCCAACCAACATTCTGCTGAAAATCCTCGACAAACTGAGATCTTTTCGGGGGACAGCAGCAACAGTGGCCCACAAGTGGCCCAACAGCGATAACGGAACTACGCCAGAAGCTGATCCCGTTGCCGTAACCAGTTCTGACTCAGCAAGTGCAGAAATTGACTGTCTCTGCTTCATCAGATAAAACCCAGAACCTTCATCTAATGATTTTCTCGCCCTAGCGGTCAAGAAACGGTTTGGGTTTTCTAGGGACAGTATTAACTTCTTAGAAGAATACAAGTCAAAGTCAATAAGAAGACAATATGAGTCTTCCTGGGAGAAATGGGTGGCCTTTGTCAAGGTGAAGAATCCTGAGGAGATATCTACGGATTTCTGCTTGTCCTTCTTCATCCATATGCATGAACAAGGTTTAGCTGCTTATATGATTACTACATGTAAATCCGCTCTAGCCAGACCAATACTATATGCCTTCCTGGTAGACTTCTCTAATGAAATCTTCAACAAGATTTCTAAAGCCTGCGCTAAATTTCGGCCTGCAGCTCCTCCAAAGCCCATTTCATGGTCATTGGATAAAGTTTTTCACTTAGCTCAACCCTGAACAATGAAGATTGCTCACTGAAAGACTTGACTCAAAAGGTGATATTGTTATTTGCACTAGCCTCAGGAGCTAGAGTTAGCGAAATAGTGGCCCTCTCGAGGGATGATGGCCACATTCTGTTCACAGACAGCGGAGAACTGAACCTCTTTCCGGACCCGTCGTTTCTCGCCAAGAACGAGCTGCCCACTAAGAGATGAGGTCCCTAGAGAATCTGCCCTCTGAAGGAAGAAGCATTCCTCTGCCCAGGAGGTCTATCTTCGTAGAACTTCAGACTTTAAGGGAGGTCAGCTTTTCAGGGGAGAGACTTCTGGTTCAACGTTATCCTTGAAACAGATAAGGGCGAAAATCACCTATTTTATACCCAGAGCGGATCCAGACAGTACACCCGCAGGTCATGATCCGAGAAAAGTTGCCTTGTCTCTGAATATCTTTCAGACAATGTGGTTTGAAAGCCTGCGTGCTTACTCTGGTTGGAAGTCTTCCAGAGTCTTCTTCAAGCACTAGGCGAGGCAATTACAAGAAATAAAATTTCATGTGGTAGTGGCAGGCAGTGTTATAAAACCTGCCGCTTGATTACTGTGAAGAACAGTGCACTAATTGGGACTTTTAGTGAAGAGTGTACATGATAGACTTTTAAGGTATATCATGTTGAGTATTGTGTTTAGGAAGACACTATAGACTGTTCTATCTATACAGGTGACATCAAGCATAATAAGCTGGCACAAGTGCTATACATTCTTATATGCACAGTGTTCCTAGTAATAACAGCATACATAGTGAAATATTATATTTCCCTTTGAGTGGCTAATGTTTCCTTTTCAGGTGAAACTTATTTATTTTCTGTTATTACTGTTTATGCCTTTACGCAGAATTGTTCAGCGTAAGATGTAATTGATTACAACCATGATTTCTATTTTTGTAATAAACAATAGAAGGAATCTTTGCGTCTCTTTCGCTTCAAACATTCGAAATTATGTATAAATCAGAGCATCCTTGATTCTCTTAATATTTAAGGAAATATTGGGGAACTATGGTTTCTACCATTTCAAGCAAACAGGTAAGAACTGATTGCACTAACTGTTTATCTTACTGATTTAAGGTTTCCTATATGTATACTAACCTGTTTGTCTCTTTATATCCAGACTTGGGAGGATTCAGTAACCTATACAGGACTATACCATCTAAGTACAAACTAGGCTTTACGTATATAATGACACTAATATACATACTGTTTGCTAGATTTTTCCTTGAACTCACAATCCTCGGGTTTTTTCCTAAAGTCTACCTAGACTTTTCCCTGTAGGGGCCAGGAAGAATTGACATATAACGGTAACATCAAGTGTTTCTGGTCCAAAAGACCAAATAGGAAATATTTATCTCGAGATAACGGCACTATTGAAAATCCACAGATACATTAATGCTCTGGTTAACTTCCATCAGGA
>NC_090748.1:41906441-41913941 GCF_036898095.1 Palaemon carinicauda
GTGTATATTATGTTAAGTAGCATATATCGAAGCTTAAAATTACATTTTCTCTCCGATTTTGTTTTGTTTACGATATTTATTTTGTTATTCCCATTAAATGTGAAATTCAAATACCATACGTAATGAGGAAAATAGTCTAGAAGAAAAATAAAATCAGTAACATGAAATAACCTACAATTCTGAGTTATGGAAGTTTCTCAACTTCCTTCGCCTCACTTCAAATCAACGAATCGCTAAAGAAAAACTGTCGCAACAGATAGAATCACTGGGTTTACATGGATAGCTAAAGTTTAATTGTACAGTTTAATTACTACGGTAATTGTGGGGAAAGTTTGTCAACAGAGCAAATGTCACTTTCAGTTTTGAAAAAATAAATGAGGATTTCATTATTCCTTTTAGTTTGTGTATCACCAGTTTCCTTTTACACAAATTCGTTACTGATAAACTTGAATCCGTTAAAAGAAATAAAATTCTTAGTATCAAGCCATCCATTATCAGCATGATCAAAAGATCTTACTACAAATGATTCATTTTTCAATTGAGAAAACTGGATTTTTTACTGAAGTTTTAAAGAAGAGTATCCCTTATTTTACTTATAATCCTTAAGGTTTAATGAATTATTTCTTTTATATTAAGTTATATATGGTGTCAATATTGTTCTATTATAAGTCTGTTATTTTCATGCCAAAGTTATTCTCCATGGAAAATGCTTTGAATCAATGTCTCAGGCTGTGTGGAAATACTGCTTTTCCGTGTTTAAAATTCATTAAATTTTGTATATTCATTTCTTATAGAGACATGTCTTTATTAATTCCACAGAACCAGATTTACACGGAAACTACCGAATTAGTCCTTGACTTTAATGAGCATTTTAGTCATTTGGTCACTAAAAAATAATCGTGATTTTTTTAGATTTGCCAGTACAACCTTTAGGGATTAAAATGTCTTCCATAGTTGGTCTATATTCATTTAACCCTTTTACACCCAATGGACGTACTAGTACATCCCTAAAAACTTTTTAATTGACTACTGTCATCATAATAGAATAAATGTTCAAATGTACGATCATTTATTGATTGAATCAATAAAATCTAGTTTATTTCCCTCTGTTTGTCTTTTGTTTTTATTGCCGTATTTTGTATATGTTAATTCTCTCTAACTCCACTGTCAATGATGTTGTATAAGAATTACGTATCGGTTATTTCTTATGAATGAGTATTCACTTTTTATAGCAATAGGGAAATGATGATCAGGATTTTGACATGTGGTATAATGATATACTCCATATAGGTAGTAGGTTGAGATACTACTGCTAGAGAGTTATAGGGTCCTTTGAATGGCCAGAGAGTGCTACATTGGATCCTTCTCTCTGGCCATGGTTCGTTTTTCCTACGCTTACATATCCACCAAATAGTCTGGCCTATTCTTTACACATCTCTGTTCTCATACACTGGACAACACTGAGATTTCCAAACAATTCTTCTTCACACAAGGGGTTCACCACTGCACTGTAATTGTTCAGGGTCCACTTCTTTCTTGCTAAGGGTAGAAGAGACTCTTTAGCTATGGTAAGCAGCTTTTCTAGGAGATGGACACTCAAAAATCAAACCATTGTTCTCTAGTCTTGGGTAGTGCCATAGCCTCTGTACCATAGTTTTCCAATGTTCTGGGTTAGAGTTCTCTTGCTTGAGGGTATGCTCAGGCACACTATTCTATCTTATTTCTCTTCCTCTTGTTTTGTTGAAATTTTTATAGTTTATATAGGAAATGTTTATTTTATTATTGTTACTGTTCCTAAAATATCTTATTTTTCCTTGTTTCCTTTCCTCACTGGGCTATTTTCCCGGTTGAGGCCCCAGGCTTATAGCATCCTGCTTTTCCAACTAGGGTTGTAGCTTAGCACGTAATAATAATAATAATAATAATAATAATAATAATAATAATAATAATAATTTCTCTTGTGATTAATGATATTTATGAGGTGGAATTATTTGAATATTTATGAACTATGATCTCTGATACAGGATCTTTAGAATTTGATTTTAATGAAAGATTGGAAAAAAAAAATCACAAAATGGCTAGATTGAGTGAAAGGTGGAAATCAAATTGCCTGAAATTACATATTAAAATCACTCTATATAATAGTTTAATGAGATCGATGTTACTCTACGGACATTAGTCGTGGTATGAATATGAAACTATATCCAACATATTTTGTAGATTTGAGAACAAAGCTCTTAAATGGCAGGACAGGATTAGAAATGAAACTATAAGAGAGATTAACCGAGAGCCTTATGTGGATAAGATCATTGTGCGGGGTAGATGGAGATGATTTGGTCATGCTCTTCACACTCTCCAAGAGAGATTAGTTCACCAAACTTTCAACTGGGCTCCACACGGCACTGGTAGAGTTGGAAGACTCAGGCCTACATGACTGAGTGTTATGAAACGTGAAGTAGGAGATGAGGATTGGAGAAGTATTGATTTAAAAGCTCAATATAGAGACGACCAATGAAATCCAACCGAGGCGTTTTGCGTCAATTGGCGTAAGCAGAGATGAAGATGATGATGGTATTATGTCAAATTCCTTTCTCAATAAAAATAATCTTACCATATTTATGTTGTTTTAGCAATGCTGTAATGTCTGCATAGATATCTTTAAGTATGCAATGTAAGATTTATTTTTACTTGCTTTTTGAAGGTAGTTATTACTGCTATAGTTTTGACATAAACAAAGCATTTTCATAGTCTATAAATGCCATTAGTAGCGGTTTGTCATAAAAGGTTAATTATACAGAAATACACACATACGAACACTTTCATATATATATATATATATGTATGTATATATATATATATATATATATATATATATATATATATATATATATCTATATATATATATATATATATATATATATATATATATATATGTATATAAATATATATATATATATATATATATATATATATATATATATATATATATATATATATACATATATATATAAATATATATATTTATATATATATATATATATATATATATATATATATATAGATATATATATATATATATATATATATATATATATATATATTTATATATATATATATATATATATATATATATATATATATATATATAAATCCATATATATATATATATATATATATATATATATATATATATATATATATATATGTATATATATATATATATACATATAAATATATATATATATATATATATATATATATATATATATATATATATATATATATTTATATATATATATATATATATATATATATATATATATATATATCATATGACAATTTTACAGTATGAACAGAAGTAGAAAAACACAACGTTATATTGGCGCTTACATAATTTATATATCCCTTTTCCATGGATCTCCTTATCTTTGGATACATATAGGGGAGTTTAGGCTTACTGTAGAAGCTCTTAATTCAAAGTATTATCATAATTATCAAAATCATCGCAGGGGAAGGGCATCAAAGTAATTTTACTATGGAGAGAGTAATTAATATGAAAATTAAGGGGGAACAATTTAATAGACCTTTTCTTTAGATGAGTCTCATCTGGCGGAAAATAAATAGTGCAATAGTTTTCGGAATTTCCTCAAGATATAGGTCTCGAAAATCGAATGACTTAATTTACAATTTTTGGTAATTGAAGGTGATGTACACCGAATACACCTCTCAAAATGAATCTGGAAACATGATAGACACTTAAATTTTGAGCAAAAGTGTGCTTTAAGCGAAGAAACACTGTTGTTTCAATTATCTGGGAGATAGAATTCAAATATTCTTATTCAATTGTAATCATTTTGTTTCGATAAGTCTTATATTCCTCCCTCTTAGTTTTATTAATGCACTTAATTGATTTAATTAATTAGTCACATGTCTGTATTTGGGAGAATGAATCAGTGCACCCATAATATGATTTGCCTTGAAAACAATTGTTTCATATCTTGAATGCACAAGAATTTGTAAAAATGGATGGCAAAGGACTTTCCAGGAATTATGAAACATTAAAAAAAAAAATACATATTATGGACACGATCCGGTTTATACTTTTATACTTACAGGCGAGATTAAAGTTTTATCTCAGATTTATCAATTTCTTAGATAAATTATCTGTATCTGATTAGCATATTTATAGATTGGTCTTTTTTAAAAACTTATATTTTTATTTAGCATCCCTTTCAGTTTTATACGCAACTGTTTTTGTTCTTTTATGATTTATGGATGAGTACGAAGATTGAGTGAATATATTATGTAACATATTCCTTTTCAGTTACTTTTTTATGAAGTGTTGATAGGTGTTTGGCATAAATTTAAAGTTAACGTAATGGTTTTGTTTTTTCATGGAATTACCTTAAGATAGATATGAATGGTTTCTTTCAAAAAATAGTTTATCTTAGTTATTTTTATAACACGATTGATTTTTTTTAAATAAACAAGTAATTGTAAGATAAATGGATCTGCAAAACCTTGGATAGAGGAAATTATCAGCATTTTATTTAATATATATATATATTATCTTATCAATAGAGAGAAGTAACTTTAGTGTTACTTACTTATCATAGGTAACGCCCCTCCAAATCCTGAAATATTGCTCCACAACCACACAAAAACATACTGCCTGTACCAAATGCCAAACGTGAGCATGATAAGAGTAGCATGATATATTCTCGCGTGCGTATTTTCTGGGGCAAGGTTTACGCTTTTGTCTTATTTAGCCATCGTCTCTGACATTTTATGCATCATTTAGTATAATCATAACATTAAAATTGTAAATAAATAAACTATTAAACAAAGAAATAAGAATGTCCATGCAACAATGGTTTATTTACGAATACCATATTGAATATATGAATATATATAATATATTTATGAGGAATACGTAGAAAATTGTAAAATTACTGTATATGAGAAACTAAAAAAAAAATAAAAATCCTGGAATTTAAAAAAAAAAATGTACATCTATAGTTAACCATGTCAGAAAATTGTTACATGGGACTGGGGCGTGGTTGCGCGAATATACAAAAAGAGCATTCGAGATTTGAAATATATTATTATTAAGAAATAGTTATTTGAAACATGAAATATAGACGTTCTCCTTGCCAGAAATGCAATAAACTGAATTTTTCAAAATTCTAACCCAGAGGTCGTGAGTTGCACTCTTTTATTCATATATTCATATATCCACGGGAATTTATGTTCATTCATGCTTTTTAATCACATTCTTATAAAGCTGTTATTTTCTTTGAGTAATGTTTTCAATTTCAATTGAACAAATTTATGTACACATTATATAGTTCTCGTTGTTGAATGCCTAAATTGATTCAGCATTGCAGCAGAATTATATGTATACGATACATTAATTTCTAGTTATATACATGAACTGTTTATCATATCGCTGTATTTTTTATTTTTGGTAGGGGGGGGGTGTGCTTTACAATCCCTGAGGACAAATATTTTTCGAAAATCTGAAAGCGAGAATAAAGGAACTGGTTCTTTTTGGTGAAATGCTTATCGGGAAAGAAGACGAGCTTCTTCTGTGACAATAATTGCTTGTCTTAAAATGCACAATAGGCTGACTACAATGGAATATATTGGAAGAAAGAATATACAATTCTGGATTATTTTTCAAAAAAAAGAAATTTGTAGGTTAGCGGAATATTCAATAAATGGGATCATCTCAGAGAGAGAGAGAGAGAGAGAGAGAGAGAGAGAGAGAGAGAGAGAGAGAGAGAGAGAGAGAGAGAGAGAGAGAGAGTCAATATATTCACATTTCTACTCAGCAAATTTGAAAAATATCAAAATATATTTCAATTTTGAGTTTTATATGGCTTGTGATATTCCTGGAGTACATTGTACATGTTTTTTTTTTTTTTTTCTAAAATTGAATCTTTAGTCACTAGTGTAGGATCATCTAAAGATGCTTTAGAGGCATTTGAAAATATTCCCCACAAAACCTTCTCTAATGCAGAGTTGAATAGAGAGGGGTCATTAAGTAGCATAATCTGTCTACCCTTTTTGAGAATGTTATTTGTTAATCAATATATATGGAAATCATTTAACCCAGAGCGTATATCAGAAAGTATTTTTTATTCCAAAAAAACATAGCGCTACTAGTTGTAGGTAATAACGACCTGCAAGACGGCAGTATACTCCCAACCTCAGCCGTGAAAGGATGCATTTCATGCCAGCCATATCTCTTGTGCTACTTCTCTAGTTACGTCTGGTCGACCTCGACCTGAAAATTCCTAAATAAGGTAAGTAATAAAAAATCAGTTATCTCATTTTATTTGATTGCGCAATAGTATTTAGACTTGTGTTACTTCTCGAGGTACCTCTGGTCGACCTCGACCTAGCAATTCCTAAATAAGGTAAGTTGTCAAAAAACAAAGTTATCTCATTTTATTTGATTGCGCAATAGTATTTAGATTTGCGTGGGGCAGCTTCGTTGTAAAGTGTATGGAAATGGTGCGTAAAGTATATGGGTGATGACTGATACTGGCAAATACACCATAAATTGCCATTTAATCCAGTTTTCTTCGAATGCTATGTCTATATTTTAGAAATTTTGAAGATCATTTGCATTTTATTTCCATTTGCAATAGTATTTAAACATATATGCAGTCTATTGTTCTTTGAATACTATTCTGATATTATTTTCAGATCTTTTGTTTTTTATTTCCAAGTTCACTCGTGATTAGACTTCCATGAAGCAGAGTTGTTGGAGAGAGTGTGAATTCATACACACTCTCCATGGATAGAGATGCCCTTAACCCTTAAAAGGGATGGGGAAGATGGGTTATTGTGACTGTGCCTGGTGTTATTATTGTAACAAAAACAACACCCTTGGCATCGACTTCACGTGACCCACATCCAGTCTAAGAGCATTTCACCCAATTGGAGGAGAGGAGAATTTTCTTATTCTTTTTGTCCATCTATTATCTGTCATTCTCATCATTCGCCCTGCCCATATACATCCATTTTCCCTATATGTTCTTAGACTATCCCTACTTTAGTATGCTCTTGTATCCACGTTGCTCTTTTTTAACTAAAAACATTATTCATATTTTTAGTCTTTCTATTGCTCCTTGAGTTGTACCTACCTTACGTTCTAAGGCTATACTAAGGCTGTAAGTTCCTGTTGCATAAGCTGGTATGCCCATCAGATTGAACATTTTTTTCTTTTTCTATTTTTTTGAGAAAGTGGCATTTTACATTCCCTAAGCACAGTTTTTTTTTTTTTTTACCAAAGTACCTACGTCCAATGCTTATCCTTATTTTTATCCCGTTCTCAAGTCCTGGGGAAACACTTACTGTCTGTTCTAACTATGTATATGCATGAATTATTTTTATTCTCGTTCATAACCCTCATTTCTTAGTTTTACTCCTATATTTCTGGTTTTATTTTTTTTCTTATATTTTTTTTAATAAAATCTTTTATCACATTTG
>NC_090748.1:41926441-41928941 GCF_036898095.1 Palaemon carinicauda
CCGAGACTCTTTAACGACCTTCCACTCGATGTCAAGAATAGCAATAATGTGGCAGCTTTCAAGAAAAACCTGAAGACTTATCTTTTTAGAAAGTGTTAAAATAGTGACCTGAAAACTATTAAGCCTGAATACAAATGCTAGCGACTGTAAAGAAATTATTTTTTCACACACCAAGGCCCGCCTGAACAGACCTTTAGTGTTTGGTGGAGGGCGAGAAATAAACTCCTAAAAGTAAAAGTAAAAAAAGTTAGCCTCAGGAAAACAGGAATGGGGAAGCTCAAGTTTTTCATTACTCTGTTTACTGTCTAAAACATCAGCCAAAAGGGTTGCCTGTTCCTTTGGACAGTGAGTGACTGAGCCATCTGGTTTAAGTAAAGGAGGAACTGTTACATCTACACCAAAGAATGCAGATTTAAGGGTAGACCACAATTTATGTTCCTGAGTTGTACCAAAAAGGGTTTCTTTTATGATTAAATTGTACCCTTTTTCAGTTGAGGCATAAACTCTCTGAGAAAAAGCTCGAAGCTGAGTATAGTTGTTTGAGGTCAAATCTGATCTGTTACCCTTCCAAAGATGATAGGCCTCCTGTTTCTCCAAATAAGCACGTCTACAATCATCATTGAACCACGGTTTGTCCTTCACTCGGTACCTTAGCACAGGATAAGGGATACGCCTATCTATTATGTTGACTAGATTCTCATTCAAAGGGACAACAGCATCTACACTACTATATAATTGTGACCAATTCAAGCACAAAAGATCATGCAAAATCCCATTCCAGTCTGCTTGGGATTTCATATAAATTTTATAAGAGTATGATATATAAGGGATAGGCTGCTCAGCCTTCACTACTAATGAAATCAAGGCATGATCAGATGTCCCAACTGGAGAACCATCCTTACTAGTTATAACGCCAGGGGAGTCAGTGTATACGAGGTCCAAGCAATTACCAGACCTGTGAGTAGCTTCATTTATGATTTGCTCACAGCCTGATTCGGAGGCAAAGTCTAAAGCTCTTAAGCCATGGCAATCGGTAGTAGAGATCGAACTTAACCACTCCCTATGGTGAGCATTAAAATCCCCAACAAAGACAAAAGAAGCCTTTCTATCATCTTCTTGTATCTTAGCCATAATGGTAAGAAGACAATCGAAGATAGAATCATCCATGTCTGGATTCCGGTAGATTGAAGACAAATAAAAGTTGTTATGCCTGCCACAAGCTTTTATTACCTGAATCTCATGACATCCACATTGATAGCAGGACTTATGAGAAGCAGGGTACTCGGTCTTGATATACACCGCCATTCCCCTGGCCCTAGGGATGGCATCACGTTTCAACATTATTGGCTTTTTAAAACTAGTTTTAAGGAGCTCAGATGAGTGCCTCATATTAGAAGCCAAAGTTTCTGAGCACAAAAGAATATCATACTGTTTGGACGCAACTGTAAGGTCTTGGATATTTGCATGAAGACTACGAAGATTACACTACAGAAGACGACACTGACGAAATCTAGGACCTACTGGTCCCGGATTTCACTCAATGTCTCTAGACAGCTTAAGAATTATTAGAAATAAAAAAAGAGACATCATACTTAAAAACTAGATTAACAAGAATAATAACAAAAACAATATGTACAGAATTATAGATAAAGTGATTGATGATACCCATAGACTAGAGTAAAAAGTCGGAAAAACTGGTCAACATGGAGGAGCCGATACACCATGCCAGGCTAAATACCCTCCAGGATAGCCACTTCAACTGAAGGGAGGACAGTAAGGATGGTTTTGAGAAGAAAAAGTCAGAAAAAGGAAAAGACAACCTCTTGATAAACCACCAGGCATCCATGGCCCTTCTATTAAGCCTGACAAACACACCATTTCCAAAAAACAAGAGGAAGAAAAATAAAATGATAAGATAGAAAAGTGTGCCCGAGTGTACCCTCAAGCAAGAGAACTCTAAACCCAAGACAGTGGAAGACCATGGTACAGAGGCTATACTGTAGCACTACCCAAGAATAGAGAATAATGTTTTGATTCTAGAGTGTCCTTCTCCTAGAAGAGCTGTTTACCATAGCTAAAGAGTTTCTTCTACCATTATCAAGAGGAAAGTACACTGAACAAATTGCAGTACAGTAATTAACCTCTTGGGTGAAGAAGTGTTTAGTATCACATTGTTGGCAGGTGTATGAGGAAAGACGAGAATATGTAAAGAATAGGCCAGACTATTCTGTGTAAGTGTAGGCAAAGAAAAAATAAGCCGTAACCAGAGAGAGGGATCCAATAAATCTCTGTCTGACCAGTCAAAGGATCAAATACCTCTCTAGTGGTAATATCGCAACGGGTGGCTGGTGCCCTGGCCAACCTGCTACCTATATATATATATATATATATATATATATATATATATATATATATATATATATATATATATATATATATATATATATACATATATATACACATATATATATATACATATATATATATATATATATATATA
>NC_090748.1:41933941-41938941 GCF_036898095.1 Palaemon carinicauda
TGAGTTGAATACTTACATTAATAATTCAAGTGTCATAGGAAATATAGAAAAATGGGTGATAATACCACTTCTTTGAAAGAGTGATAAGCTATTGAAGTTTTCATCCCTTGAAGATTTATGGGGTCAGTATTGTAAGTTTCTGCATTGTAATCCTGAAATAAAATGGATAATAGTTACATATTCGAATTTGAATTAGTGTGAATAAACCGACTGAATAGAAGCTGGAATGTGTATAGAATGGTGGTCCACCCTTATTAGATACTTTGTTTCCATTACATGATAAAGGAACACCGTAATGGAGGAATTATTTACATTATTATTATTATTATTATTATTATTATTATTATTATTATTATTATTATTATTATTATTATTATTATTATTATTATTACTAGCCAAGCTACAACCCTAATTCTTAAAGCAAGATGCTATAAGCCCAAGGGCTCCAATAGGGAAAAACATTCCAGTGAGGAAAGGAAATAAGGAAGTAAATAAATGATGAGAACAAGTTAACAATTAATCATTCTAAAACAGTAATAACGTCAAAACAGATATGTCCTATATAAACTATTAAAAGACTTTCTCAATAAGCCAATTTTTTGTGCAATTGAAGAAGACACAGACCTAACGTGTTTCTCAAAAGTAAATTTGCTGTCGAGAACCACACCTAAAATTTTAAGTCATGCAAGAAGAAAACCTTAAATGAATTATTTTAAAGATAAAATGTTTTATCACGTAATGCTTTACTTTATGAAAGATTATAAAATATGCTTGATGCATGCCATTGAAAATGATAATACAAACTAAATGAAGAAATGAATAATTGCGGAATAGTAACGTCTGAAGGGACACTTAGCCTTTGACTGACCAGACAGTATTTCATTGGATCCTTCTCACTGGTTACGGTTCACTTTCCTTTTGCCTACACATACAGAGAATAGTCTGGCCTATTCTTTACAGATCACCCTCTGTCCTCATACACCTGACAACACTTATATTACGATACAATTCTTCTTCACCCAAGAGGTTAACTACTGCACTGTAATTGTTCAGTGACTACTTTCCTCTTGGTAAGGATAGAAGAGACTCTTTAGCTATGGTAAGCAAGGTAAGCAACTCCTCTAGGAGAAGGACACTCCAAAATCAAACCATTGTTCTCTAGTTTTGGGTAGTGCCATAGCCTTTGTACCATGGTCTTCCACTGTCTTGGGTTAGAGTTCTCTTGCTTGAGGGTGCACTCGGGCACACTATTCTATCTAATTTCTCTTCCTCTTGTTTTGTTAAAGTTTTTATAGCTTATATAAGAAATATTTATTTTAATGTTGTTGCTGTTCTGAGTTTTTTTTTATTTTTCCTTATTTCCTTTTCTCACTGGGCTATTTTCCCTGTCAGGGCCACTGGGGTTATAGAATTCTGCTTTTCCAACTAGGGTTTTAGCTTAGCGAATAATAATAATAATAATAATAATAATAATAATAATAATAATAATAATAATAATAATAATAGGATGGCTGATGTTCCCCCAAAAAACACATTTCTTCAAGGGTTGAATTAAGGAAGTGTCGTACTAGCATTCACAGACAAAGGCACGAATCTTCTAAAAAAAAAAAAAAAAAAAAATCTGTCTCTTGGACCTATATTTATAAGGTAGATTGACTTTGATATTAAAGACTAACTGCAGTATCTTACAAGTTTAAAGCCATACTTGTTAGTTAAAAAATGGTCATTCATAGCCACATGTTGATAGGTATTAATATGCAATCATACATGGGTTGTACAGGTGCCATGATATGCCAACCCGAGCCCAAATAAATTAAAGTTTCTCTTAATAGCCAAATAGTTCAAGTTTATTGCTTAGTTCTCTTTCAATACAGATGGATAAATTGGCATCCTTGCTTGGGTAGAACTTATCATAAGGGAAAACTTGCTGTTATTTAATATTTAAACACGCATACACACACACACTGCTGCTATATAAATAAAATAGATTATGTATAATCTACTTCAATGTCTTATTCCTTAAACATCACGGAAGCATGAAATAAAATTAAGAAAAATATAATAAATATATTTATTCTAAAGGGTTACAAAATAGGCAGTTAAAAAGTGAGAAATTCGGTTGTACATAGAGGAAATGGCGATGAAAATGAATAAAAATTCTTTATCTAATTTAAAAATATAGATAATCTTGAGTAAGAAAAAACCTCCAGTAAAGCAAACCAGTAACAACGAAAGCAAATACTAACCAGCAAACATTAACAATAACTATATTTAAAATTGATTGCAAGTACTTACAATACTTTAAAAGATATATGAAATAATCGCAGTTCACAAAATTGATAATAATTAAGAAATATACAGCTTGATACAGTCCTGAGGTTTATAAATGGTTATTATTTTGAGCTTTGAATGAAGGCAGGGTCAAAAACTTCCTAAATTCAAATAACAAGAACAAGATTTCAGAGCGCAGTTTCGAATGTGAAAAATGATATTCAGAACACAACTTCTGATGATATTCGATCTTCCCGTCATTCCTTTTATTCTTCTAAATAATATAGGTCCATAAATGGAATAAAAACGCCGTTTCAGAAATGTTAGCCGAGAGAAAAACAAAGCAAATTTATATAGTTTTTTATATCTGGAACCATTTTCCCTTGAGAATTTCTGATCGTACAAGGCAGACTTCGTATTAAGCAATATGCAAAACAAAGCTGGTGACATAAAAAGTTACCAAACATATCCAGAAGCTTCTGTTTTAGGACACATCTTTGATTTACACATCTTTATAGTGTTTTAAATGATTTGATAATCATAAAAAAAAACTTACCCACAGATCCTATAACATATTACACACACAAACATATATATACACACACACAAACAGACACATACACACACACGCATATATATATATATATATATATATATATATATGTATATATATATGTATATATATATATATATATATATATATATATATATATATATATATATATATATATATATAAATATATATATATATATATATATATATATATATATATATATATATATATATATATATATTAAGATTTCCCAGTTTAGGACGATATCTTTTTCCTGGGATTCCGGGATAAAATTTCACTTGATCCCGGGATTTCCCGTGATGTCTAGTTTTTTATGAATTGCCTTTATGACTATTTTTTTGTTAGCGATGCTCCGGCTTTTAGCCATATAACCTTTATTTTCAAGTATTGCATAGTGCCATAGCCACTGTACTATGTTATTCCACTACTCTAATACTCAAGTTATTTGCATCAGATAGTGAGAGTATACTCATGTGCACTTAGCTATCTTTCCTCTATTTTATTTCTTACTAAGTAGCTGTTCATCGCGAAAAGAGTTAGGGTTTGTTGTCTGTTGACTTTTTAGTTCAAGTGATAGTTTGTCCTATATTAATAAACTATAATATGGAACCATATATACATAACACTAATGAAAGTAGCTCACAATGTACAGTATAATATGAAGATTTCTTCGTGAAGGGTGATGTTTATAGCCAGAGTGTTCTACTTAATTATATGTCTCTGTAACTATAATAAATTTTTTTTAGTTTGGCAGATTTGCACCGACTCCCAAGGGTGCCCTTTTAGCTCGGAAAAAGTTTCCTGGTCGCTGATCGGTTGGATAAGATAATTCTGACCAATCAGAGAGCAGGAAACGTTTCCGGGCTAAAAGGGCACCGCTGCGAGTTAGAGCAAATGCGTCTCATTAAAAAGATTGAGTATAGTTATAGCCCAAAGAGCTACGGAAAGAATAATGATGAGATAACACCAAGAGTCCGAAAAAAATAGAGCAACATGGATACTAAAGCAAATTAAAGAAAAAGATATTCTGACAAGTAAAAAAAAAAAAAGAACTGTACATGGGCTGGCAGTGTAATAAGAAAGACAGATAATAGATGGACGTTAAGAATACAAAAATGGGTCCCTAGAGATTACCAGAGAAGCAGGAGAAAGAGGAGAAGAGTGTGGATTGACAAACTAAGAAATTTTGCTGATGTCAACTAACATAGAAAGTTCATGGACAAAAGGAAGTGGAAGAACATGTTTGAGACCTTTGTTCTGCAGTGGACTAGTAACAGCTCATGATATATATATATATATATATATATATATATATATATATATATATATATATATATATACATATATATATATGTATATATATATATATATATATATATATATATATATATATATATATATAATAGTATGTATGTACAGTATATATACATATATGTATATATATTTATATATATATATATATATATATATATATATATATATATATATATATGTATATATATATATGTATGTATGTATATATACACACACACACATATATATATATATATATATATATATATATATATATATATATATATATTTATATATATATATATATATATATATATGTATATATGTATATATATATATATACATATTTTATATATATATATATATATATATATATATATATATGCTCACATATATATGTATATATATATACATATATATATATATGTATATATATATATATGCATACATATTTGTATATATATATATATATATGCATGCATATTTGTATATATATATATATATATATATATATATATATATATATATATGTGTGTGTGTGTGTGTGTGTGTGTGTGTGTGTGTGAATCCACATACTGACTATCTATTATTTGAGGAGATGCAAATACATATGTGCATAGTACTAGGTATGCAGTTAATTCTACAATTGCTTAGAGTAATTATATTTTTCTTAGAACTTAACTAATTTCAAATGTATGATTAATTGTAACTCCTCATTTCCATTTAATGATAAATGCAATTACAATGTAATTTTTTAAACAATTGTGAAAAGCATTAAGGCAATAAGGCAATGCTAGTTCCTTCCACTTTCCGAAGAGATATTTGAGTTGTTACTTAGTTTTGAAGGGCGATCTTGATAAG
>NC_090748.1:41943941-41961441 GCF_036898095.1 Palaemon carinicauda
TTGCCTGTGATAGGACATAATAAGGATAAATTCCGTCTAGTGTCCCTTTTCTAAACAATACAAATTATTATTATTATTATTATTATTATTATTATTATTATTATTATTGTTGTTATTATTATTATTATTATTATTATTATTATTATTATTATTATTATTATTATAAGTTGATATGAATATGTTGAAGTGGTTTGGCCATATAGAGAGAATGGAAAACGTTATTCAGATGAAGAATGGGATGAATACAAAAGATGACGGGAGAAGTTCAAGAGAAAGGCCAAGTTTTGGGTAGATGGATGGAGTGAAGAAACCTCTAGCTGACAGCTGGATTGATGTGAGAAAGATAGAAGAGCGTTCAAGAAATATGAATGAATGGCGAGCGATTGTGACACAGTTCCAATAAGCCCTTCTGCTTCTTCCGGTGGCCTTGGTGACCGATGAGGCAGCAGCAACATGTGAAGCTTCATATGTGGTGAATAATGAGGAGGGTGGGCTTTGGCACCTTAGCTGTGCCAACCAAACTCGGCTGAATCCTTCGTCAGGCTGGGAGGAGAGATGAGAAGAAAAGTCCCCTTCTGGTGTTTTTTTTTTATGTTTTTAACCCCCAGAAATGGGGAAAGGGTCTTGATTGATAGATACATAGATAGATATAAGATAGAGGGATAGATAGATAAATAGATGAAGATAAAAAGATATAACTATTTGTCTAATTCAGTTTTTAAGGTGTTGCTGAGAAATCCAAATGTTAATAAAAGAAGAAGTTCCATGGTGTGTCACAAATGTGATTCTAGAATCATAGAGATTTTTTGAAATTTTGTTATGCATTAACACAGACATAGAATTCACAAATATTTAGGTATCCGTTCTTAGGAATAAAAAAAAAAAATGCAAAAGAATTTCTGTATCTCGGATTAATAGACATACTGATGGCGTGTCTATTGGCCTGAGAGGTTTATACTTCATGTCGAAATTTAAATGCTGAACACTGAAGATTATATATATAAAAAAACATAATTATATCAGAGTGATTATTTATATTTTACCAACAGTTTAAAACCCTCACATCTCTTTCAATTATTTCCCAAGATTGATGAGAAGCGTAATTTCTCTAAAGGTTTTGCGAAGACTTCGCTATCGCTAAAAGGTTGGTGATTCTTAAAGGAGAGGTTTCGTTGAATTAAATCCTCGCAATTTCCATTAAGAAGGGATGAATTGAATAGCATCATGGAGACACAATACACTTGTTCAAGTACAAGCTACAAATATGAAAAGCAGCAAAGAATTTTGATGATAATTAAGATTCAATTTGTTTGAAAAAAACAAATCTTATGGAAGTATTGTATTAGTAATGATATGGAGAGGTGAACGAAGATGGACAAGAAACTTGCATTTCGGGTGAGTGATTTTGTTATAAGAGCACTTGTGGATGCATGGGCAATATTAGTTGCATCGGTGTTCTTACAACTCCTAGGAACTGTGAGCAATTTATAAATTCAGAGAGATTAAATGTTTTAGCTGGGCTAGGCATTGTTCTCTTTACCAAAATGAAGGGAGTCACTCATCACGTGCTCGCATAATGGGAGTTGTGAATACGAAGGACCTTTACTGGAGAGCGAGGAGTCAAAAGTTAATTGATGTTTTCAATGTGAAATCGATTTGATGCATTAGTGTTGACATCAAAGAGAGTATAATGTTTCATTTAAGAAAAAGGAAAATTGGTATTAAATAGACGTTTCATTACCATGAGATTAAAAATAAAGACGGAAAGAGTGATGTTTCTATGTACAGAAATGTAATAAATGCTGCTAGGCTAAGTCACAGCAATGATATTAGGTTCAGTTATCTATATAATAGAATAATCTTTGCTACCTTCAGGCAATTTAAGTTCGATATATCATAACTTCCTATGTGTATCTGATATTCCATAAATATGCATCTCATATTTCTCCTAAAATCATTACCCATCTAAGCATAGAATTATGCAAATATGCATGATAATAACCAATTCGCTAGCAATTTCAATTCTCTAAACTTCTTACAAACTGAAAAGTCTATCAGCATTGCTGAATCGAAGGAGACTAGCTTTTTGGTGGCTACTTCAGGCTTTTATGATTCAGTAAAGGTAAGATGATGCGATCTATGCACAGTGTATAGACATCGAAAAAAACAATTGAAACTGATGAGAAAAATAAGTGAATAACACGACGAAAAGTTTTATGGTAATCTTCGTATATATAAGATCCTCAAAGTTACTCTAGTCTCTAGAGAATAAAAATCCTCAGCAAAGAATATACCCACAGTAGGTTTGATAGGTAGATATAGGTATTGGTATGTTATTAGTCTTATGAAATGTCGATTAAAGATTATTAGATAGTTTAAATATCAACTCTGTTTAAGAGTCAAGTTGTAAAGGTAATGCAGTACAATTAAAGAAGATACTTCTGTTGAGAAGTTAGACTCCAGGTACCTTGGTATGAATTTGCCTCCTCCCACATCGCAAAGCTGAACAATGTCAAAACACAAAATGATCATTAGCGGACACCAATTATTTATGTTCCATTCAAACTCCTACATGACAAGTTTTATTGGATAAATTGTGAAGTAAAAATAAAATAGCATTCTTTTTTATTCCCAATTATATTTTACTTTTCGATTTTGTTCAATAATTTTGCAAGTGGGTTTTTATGTTTTAACAGAGACCAGAGAGGAATGCAATTAAATTTCATCAAACAGACGTAGCTTTTATACAAGTACTTGCGAGCAAGAAGGACACAAAAATTCATAACAGCTAATGCATATGCAATTCAAGCTTTTGCAGCTGTTAGCAGCGCGTGGGAGAGCAAGATATAAAAAATAAAAGTACTGTTACAGTTTAAAAGCATATGGAAAACTCGTGCTGTACATGGTTTCAACCCCTAAAAGAAATAGCGCGCCCTGTTCTTGAAAGGTGCACTGCAGGTGGGTCATCTTGCAGAATATTAACAGGTTTAAGACAATCAATGGAAACTCTGTCCTCTTTGTCCCGAATGTTAATTAGCAAAGCCTTTTTCATTCAATGGATCACGAGGAAAGGGCCCATGTAAGGGGGCGTTAGCATTGGGTTGCTAGTGTCATTGTCCAGGGAAACGTATGAATGACCTCTTGTGGAAGAATATTGACAGGGACGACCAACAGGTAACCATAAACCATTTCAGCTGCTGAGACATCCAGTGTGTCTTTAGAAGTGGTCCTTAGTCCCAGGACACACCAGGGAAGCTGAGTAAATCACTTGGAGTCATTGCATCAGTACATCAAAGGGCTTTGAGGATTCGAGGAAAACGTTCAACCATTCCGTTGGCTGCAAGGTTGTAAGTGGTTATCTAATGTAAAGTGATGCACGAGAGATTTAGTAAAGATGTCCACATTTGAAATGCAAAAGTGATAACTGGGTCAGAAGTAATACACTCAGGTATACCAAATCTAGCTATCCAGCCTGGGAGCAAGGCCAATGCATATAAGGCGGACATTGCAATTTGCATGGGGGTAGCTTCAGGCTAACGAGTGGAACAATAAATGATGATAAAACGTTAACGATGCCGTTGTGATGTGGGTAGGGGACCTACTATGTCGACGTGAACTTAGGAAAAACAACGCTGAGGTTGAGGAAAGGTGGCCATCCCGGAATATGTGTAAATGTACATATGAAGTTTTGGCACGAAGTACAGGCAAGGATCCAATCTTTAGCATCATACTATTGCCAGGCCAAATGAGCTTTGTCTTCAGTAGCTGTGCAATAGGTCCATGCTAGGGATATGGAAGGACATGAATGAAATCAAACAACTACCGGCGCTTGGGAGTAGGTATCCATTGTTGTACTCTACCAGTACTAACGTCACAGAGGAGGGTAGAGTTGGAGTCTCAAATGGGACATCTTCCAAACGGACGGATGTGCAAGTTGTCCTACATGATTGGTACTATGGACCTTTTCGTTGGTCGTTTGCGCTTGGATGTATTGAAGGGTGTAATTTCATTCAGCCACGGTAGAGAGATGTTGGTGTTGACAGGCAAACCAGGCATCATACTATCGAGTGAATGTATGCAACAGAGGCTTGTGGTTCAGGCAAATGACTAAGGAAGTACCTTCTAACAGTTTTCAAAAGTGACGGTGTTATAACCCTTAGGGTTATTATAAGAGTTCTTATTATAATTGTTGTCAGTAATAAATGTAACTCAGTGCTAAAGGTCAGCGGAAACAAACACTCAAGAAAACTTAACAATATTTAATACTTAACCATAACAAAATTTAGATCAACCTTGTTAAAACTACAAATAACATTATTTAATAACAAGGAAGGACAAATAACGGTCCTTTGAATCACACTGGATTCCCTAAAACTAAGAAGCTAAGTCCTATCAAAGACAAGAGAAATATCAATTATCAACTTGGATCCAATAATTTGGCTGGCCAGAACAAAAAATTATCCTAATACTAATTCCAAGAAAGAAGGAAGACGGAGTAAATAAAACAAGAAAAACCATCATAAATCCTACCTATCAACACAAAACTAATGTACACAAAACCTTGTCTATAATAGACATACTGGAAGAAGATATTATGCGGTCACGTCTTAAATATGACAATATATAAAAGACCAAATGATACAAAGGATGTATATAGTTCTCCTCACTTCAGTGGATGAATCAGAGGAGACACAAAACTAGGGCCGTCATTCACTTGTCATAACAGCTATCAGGGCAGGTCCCGAACGCCAGGGCATAATCATAAAGGGCAAGCAATCCCAAACGAAAATCAGACACTCTATGTCTTACCTGGCGTCAGCCTCCCTACTGGCCACCTCACGAGCTTGCAAGCTCCCAAAAACACAGCAGCTGATTGGAGACGTAAGTGCACCTGTTCCCTGGGAAGTCCTCCTCGTCAGGGAAAGGCAGAACTGGCTCGAGTCGCAGGTGACAAGAGCACCGGCAGACAACAGATCAATGCAAGGATCAAAAGCGTAATCCAAAGAATCGTCCAAATAAGTTGCCAAACAATCGTCATCCAGAGTCCAAATCACTATGCTGCTCAAGGTATATTATCAGGGGAGTGCTCAAGCCCGAACTGAATTCTGTCCGAGCACCAACGTCCAGACATCAAGTCACGTTCATAAACACTCGTATGTAAAAAAAAAACAATCGTTAAAACGATAGTTCGATAATATAAACAACCGGGGAGGAGGCGCCTAACCACACTGAGAATTGTTGAATTAAGCACTTTACACTTAAACACTTAAATTTCAAAGATAACATAAACAAATACAAAACAAAGGCTATTCTGCCACAAAATGATTCTTAAAAACTAGTAATTAAACCTAGAAAAACAAGGCTGATCTAGACTTTCTAATAGACGGACAATTAATGCACTACCAGAAATTCAAGGTAAAAGGTATATTAGTCGGATTCAACTTCAGACAATTTTCTACTGAAGAAGGACAATGGACGTGGCGAGCCATTGACCACTTGCTTTAATACTGCACCAATAGCAAGGTCGCTGGAATCAGTGGAGAGAAGGAAAGGAACATGTGGTACAGAAAAATGAGAGCAGCAGCAGTGGTTGATAGGGTATTCTTTGCATTGCAGAAGCCCGCTTCTTTAGTTTACCCTTGAGAGAGGCAAAGATTGGGTAAATAGTGGCGGCCATGGCAGGCAGGAAACGGTGATAATAGTTGATCAGGACCAAGAATTTAACAGTCAGGGGCCGGGGGAAGTTCTGAATGACTGCTTACATCTCAGGGTGGGAGCACTCCTTCAGGAGAGATATGGTGCCTTAAGAACAATACTTTGTTGGCGCCAAAGCTACACTTGTTTTACCAGACTACACGGCTGTTCTGTTGTAGGCAGTCAAGCACTATGCATAGGTGACGGAGGTAATCCTCTTTGGAGGAAGAAAACACAAGTATATCGTCCGTGTAACATATACAAAAGCGGAAGTCCCCTAAGATGCTATTCATGAGGCGTTGAAAAGTGGCCCCAGTATTATGAGGCCCAAAACAGGAGTAATTGAAGATGTATATACAGAATGGGGGGAAAAAAGCAGTCTTAGGGATGCCTTCTGGGTTCAGGGGTACCTGATAAGACCACATCAGGAGGTCGAGTGCAGAGATGCTTGGGAAAAGGTAGTGCTCTGGTTCTGTCTGCATTTTCAGACACGTACGCAGAGATCCATCTCTCTTCTGGACAATGTATAAGGGGAACAATCATAGGCTTGAGGCCTTTTGGCAAAGGACCATTTCTTCCAATCCAGGGAACGTTTGTTTAGTAGCTGCCAAAAGATCTGGTGCCAGAGGCCAGAATTTGGAGAACACTAGGGCCATTGTCATGATATGGGGATTAATACTGTGTTTGGTGGGAGCCATTAGCGTTTATCAAAGTTCTAGATCAAAAACTTCTTGGTATAATGTGAGGGGATGGGAGTAGGCATCTATATGTGCCCTGATGTGGAGGGCGAGGTCAGACAGGGTTGATCAAAGAGGTGACAACGAGTATGAGTCTGTGTAAACTAACCATCAGGGAACAAGATCAACCGGGAGATGGAAAGGTGAGAGGAAATCTGCACCGAGGAATGGCACTGTGACGCCAGCAAAATGAAACTTCCAATGATATTCGGTGCTTTCAAACAATGATGCGAGGATATTGTACCTTCGGTTGGGGATCAAAGATCTCTCGTCAGCTGTCGGTCTAACGTAAAAAGGCTTAGAAAGACTAAATTGTGTCCTGCTGAATGTCCTTGGTAAAGGTGAATGGCCTACCAGAAACCACATGCCTGTACCTGCATCAAGTAAAAAGAAAAGATTAGTAATAGGGCAGGCCACTGCCCAAAACAATGGTGTATTTACATTTTTTTTTTTTGTTCAGTGATAAACATTTAAATATTTCTTTGCAGCAGCTTCAAATTTGAAGTGGTTGCAGCATAACTGCAGCTCATAGGCGTCAGTAAGTGACTGGAGAGATCATTGGTTGGGATGTAAGCGAGGAGTGGCATATGTGGGTGGGAAGCGGCAATTCTGCCACTTCGGAACGTCATGGGTGGGCATCAGTGCCCTACTGCATTCCAACCTACCGCATTTACGTCAATTTCGGTAGATGTTGAATAGATATCCTCTTCTGCAAGAATTGAGGCATTGATGGAAGTCTTAAAAGTTTTTAAATGGTGTTCCATTAGGGCATCGACTTTATTCATCAGGTACTTCATGAACAAAGTATTGATATCTGGAATGAGAGTGTGTACAAGTTCAGGTAGGTGTCCTACCCAAAGGGGCAGTAGATTCACCTCCCGAGGAGCGCTGTTTTTTTCTGGTTGCAACGAGCGATATTATCTGCCTGAAGACGGACGGAGTATTTTGGTCCCCAACGGTTGTTGAAAGATCTGAAAAAGCTTGGCTATACAGGTGGCTGCTCCATGAAGTATATTTTGAATGCGTCATATGCTATTGAGGTGTCTCACTGTTCATAAAGCCAATCTGAGAATCACAGGAAAGTATCTTTAGGTATTGCCGCGAGAATATACAGTAGTCTACGTTGATACTTGAGCGAATCACACCCATATAGTGAAACTGGATCCTGATGTGCTGAAACCAGGCAAATGCCTCTATATTGATGAAGGATGGTAGTTCCATGGGCACGGCACGTTGACAGAAGCGGCAGGGTCTGAGGGCTGCATCATCAAACAGTAAGACTCAGCTTTAAGGGGAAAGGCCGGATGGAGCTGGTCCTCCAGTGGTCACAAATTATGCGAGTGAGGTGTTAGGTTTTAACAGAATTTGAGCTCTTATACATATATTTGCGAGCAAGAATATCACACAAAATCAAACCACCTAATGTATAAAAAAAAGTCAAGCTTAAACAGGTTCTGTTAACAGTGCGGCAATGACAAGATCTAAAAAATAAATTGATGTATTTCTTACACTCATTTACGATAACTATTCCAAATACGATATTCACGAATCCTATTATCGAGATCTCTGGATTGGAAATAATGGTCGTAAACCTTCAGGCGAGACGTTCATCAGGGAGATAATTGAGGTACTTCCTGAAAGAAAATAATGATCACTCTTACATTGCACGATAGGAGAACAACAATGGATATGAAGTAAACATTCACTGTTTATTTTCTGCAGCAAGGAAAATATGAACTACGAGATATTCAAGGGATTGAGGAAGAAAAGAGAAAGTATAGGCGAGGAAGGTATAATGTTAGAATATATTTTTTTTGCCGAGACACAACGAATTTACTACTAATAGCTACAAGAACTAATTATCTGCTAACGCTGTTAGATCATATATATATATATATATATATATATATATATATATATATATATATATATATATATATATATATATATATATATATATATATATATATATATATATATATATATATATATATATATATATATATATATATATATATATATATATATATATATATATATATATATATATATATATATATATATATATATATATATATATATATATATATATTTATATATATATATATATATATATATAAATTTTTTTTTGGGCTCAAGCCATGTCGTCCTGATGGAAGTTCCTAAAGGGTAGCTTCCTTGGGTATATATAACTACGGCGATATTCCCAGAGAATTTACCTTAAGGTACCCAGAATTCTAACTCCTGGAGCGAATATCCCTAATAAAAGAACCAGGGATATCGCGAATTATCAGAGGACGTATTCTTGACACGCCACATAGCAATCTGCACCCCGAACAGAGTTAACACTTCGAAGGGGTCAATTGGCAAGAAAACGAAAAACGAGAAAAAAAAGGAGAGCCGCTTGCAAGGTATCTCTCTTCTCCCGTTTCATAAGCGTGCATTGCGCCGCTCACGGCGCCATCTGTATTCCTTTTTGCGTAGCTCAACAACTCTGTGTTTTTCCCTGTGTTATCTCGCAATTCTTGGATTATCTCAACTTTATAATGCTTTCTCCAACTTCTTCTGCTTCTGATAGGTTGAGTATTATTTCTTTTATGTATAAATGTAAGCTCTAGGTAATTTTAAAATGATTTGATAGTGATATCGTTGTTACAAGAGCTGTTGCCTACCGGAGGCGTCCTGGACGCTGTCGCTCGCTATGTATGAGTTATTTAGTTAGCCAGAGCGACGTTCCCGGCTGTTTCGCTTTAATAATTTTAGTTATTCAGCATGACATAGGATTTCTTTATATGATGCTTTTAGTATTTCCGTTTTGGCGAAGGATTTGCCGATTCTGGCCTACGCTAGACCTTGTAGCCTAGTCGTTTGGCCTTAGTACTTTCCTGCATGATATTCAGATTTCCGAGTGTTTTAAAATTTTATTGAAGCTTTAGGCAGTTTTATACATTTAAGATTATGTTGATTTTCTTCCAAGATAGTATACGAGTGAGTTTCGGTGATTTAGGTAATCGATTCTCTTCGCGCCTAGGCTAGTTGTCTATGGGGCCATAGTATACTTTCTCACACTCCCCGGTTGCTCTCTTCTCTTTGGAGAATGTGTGCAATCCCTTTCCCTCTGCTTAAGCCTTGGGCTTAATCCTAGTGGTTTATCTGAATTGACTTTAGATACAACTATATTAGGGTGTTTCTGTTCTTTCCTGTTTCCAGTAAGTCTGGCTTCAGGAAGGGGGCAGGACATCAGAGTTCTTAGTCTGAGTCTGTTTCTGTCTAGCTTTGTGGTTGAGATTCCCTGGCTAGACTGACAGCAGACATAGGAGGCTTAGCCTCCTTAGTTCACTTTCGAAGGTTTCTGTACGAGATGATTCCTTCTTTTAGTGTTCTAGCAGACTAGTCCTGTGTTGTTGTTTTCGCTGTGGAGGATGAGATCCTCTTTTTCTGTGAATAACAACGCCTTCCTTGCTTTGGTTCCGAGGGAGTTGGCAAGTATTGCTGACCTCCCTCCTGGGATCTCCCCTAGGCTAAGATGAGTTTTCTTGGCTGCGGGTGATTCATTATTAGAGCAAGGTTGGCAGGACCCTCTTCCCCCTTTCCCCCTCTTTCCTTAGTGATGGCCTAGCCAATGCATCCCTGTCCGTCATTCTACATCTGTACCTAGCATAGGTTAGGATGTGGGGTTGACTCAGTCCCTTGCCGGCCGGCAGAGCGTACCGGCCGGCAAGGGCCTTCGGCTTTGAGTGCTGCCCGGACCTCCCTTGGTCTCTCATCCATGTTTGTCTGTAGAGCCAGATGGCATTGGTCAGGAAGCCTGAAGTTATATTCTCCCCTTCCTTATGTGCACTCTTTCGGCTCTGAGGCAGTACAGTCTCTTATCCCGGCATCCATTCTGTTTTTCTTCTAGTGTTTGTACCCTAGCCCGGCTGCCGGCCACGGGCAGTCGGAGTTCTCTGGTTCTTTTGCTGCCGGCCGGCATTGGTTGTATACCTTTGCCGGCCGGCTATAATATCACACCATTCTATCTTGTGTAGTTGCCGGCCGGCAGTGACTGCCGGCCGGCACATGCATTTGAACCAGCATTCTTCCACCTTATAGTCTATAAGTAGTATGCTTTGGAACTAGTTAAGGTGTGTGCCGGCCGGCACGGCACATTGCCTTCTATACTGTAGCCAGTATTTTTCAGTATAGTATATACTGTAGGGAGAAAACCATAGTATAGTATATGTTACAACACTAAGTTTTTTCTAACACTTTTGTGTTGTCTTGCACAGCCCTTTGGTGTGACCATACAGATAAAAAAGTGAGTTCTTTCTTATCTACTATCCAGCTTTTTAAAATCACTTATTTGGGTGTGAGCTACACCTGTTTCCTCTGGAAATTATTTATTGGTCGCTCTAGAATAGATTAACCATACGATTTTATTATCTGGAAGGTTGCAGCAATTGACTGTGCGGGAAATACAAGTGTGTGTCTTTCCATTCTAGTTTAGTTATTCCAAGCTATGTATATCCAGTGATACGTAGTTCACTTGATACTCATGGAATTTTCTTCTCCTTACAGGAGGACCATCCGAAGTGTGGAAGCGTTTTCTGCAACTTCCGCAGCAAGAACTTCTGCGGACATGACTTGTGTAGGAGGCACGCAGCATGCGCAGTCTCCAAAGGTGATCTCCGGTATTGGGACCCGCAGGTATGTACCGTGTGCACAAACCTGATTACTGAGGCTTTTGATTCCCCTAAGACGGCGGAGTCAAGGGACGTAGCAAGGGAGAAGCTTCTTACCTGGGTAAGGGGCTTTCAGAAGAATACTTCTGGGCCCTATCTTCCAAGTGAGAAGATGAGGGCTTACCTTTCCTTTTCCCCAAGGCGTCAGCTGAGGCAGTGATTCCCCAGCCTCAAGTGGAGATACCGTTGGTTCAGATCCCGGTGGATGCTGAAGTCGCGGACGCCCTGCAGGACATCCAATTGGACGATAGGATGTTGGAGGTGTCCGAGTGTTTGGAAAAAGACCTTCTGGCAGAAGACCAGGAAGAAGACAATGAAGAGGAAGAGTTCGACGAGGTGTCGGCTACTCCGGTTCAGGCCCCTGAACCTATTCCTTCAACATCGTCCTCTCTCCCAGATGAGCTGGGAAAGACCCTTTCCTCCATCGTTGGAATGATCCAACAGATGCAGAGGGAAAATAATGAGAAGGCTGCTGCAATGAAGTTGGAGATGCGGAGACTTGCAGCATCACGTGGGCCCCAGAAGAAGCTCAGCGTGAAAGACTTTCCCTTATACTCAGATGCCAACCCTTGGAGGTATGCCGAGCACATGCCTATGACGACGGAAAAAATCATCATTTCGGAGAAGTTGGGCTCAGTCCCCCTTGAAGAGGTGGAATTCTGGCCAAGCAAGGAGTCGTATCCGGACTGTTATGTCCGTCTAAAGAAGGAACCAGCCTCAAAGGAAGAAACGGAGCCGAAGGAGGTCATAGTTTTGGACCACTCTAAGGCTCAAGCTTTACTGTCAAGCTCGATGAAAGAGAGGGGCTTCACAAACTCAAAGGTACCTGCTTTGAGTAAGAAGCACCCTTCCTTTGTGTCCTCTCCTTCCAGAGCCTTTCCCTTTATGCAGAAAGGGTTTACGGCTGTGCTGAAAGCAATCGAGGCAGGTAAGCCATGCCCCTCCTTGGAGGAGTGTAAACCTCTGTCTTTGACCCTACCCATGGACCACAAGAACTGGAAGGACGTCCATCTTACCTTCTCAGTCGGGAAGTTAGAGGCTGATATTGCCGGACGTCAGTTCGGTGAGAACCTCCTCAAGCTGTCTGACTTTCTTTTGCGCAGGGAGCTTGAGACAAAAGAAAGACTTGCTGCCTCAATGTCTCATCAAACGACTCTGGAGACAATGGCAAGTGACCCCAAGGTCCAGGAAATGTTTTGGTAGTGGCTAAGACACACCTAGCCACAGTGACGAAGGACCTTTATAGCTTCGTAAAAGCTAGGAGGGCTTGTAGGGAGTTCGTGTTCACCTCGGTTGCGGTGAGGCACGAGCCAAGGAAACTAATCTCCTCCAGCATTTGGGGCAAAGACCTCTTCTCTAGTCAAGCGGTCAAGGAGGTTGTAGATAAGGCTGCCACTGAGAATAGAAACCTTCTCCAGAAGTGGGGCCTATCTCTCAAGAGAAAGTCTTCCCCGGATGAGGGTCCCCAACCAAAGAGGAAGACTAATAAGACTAGGCTACCCTCTCGGCCAGCCAGGCCATTCAGACAGCAGCAGCAACAACTTCCTATGCCTACAGTGCCCCAGATGGTGGCACAAACCCCGACCATGTACCAGTGGGTACCCCAAGCCGTGTCGACGCAGTCTCCTGCATTTAACCCAGCGTTCGAAGGGCAGTCAACTACCTTTTGAGCGAAGCCTAGAGGAGCAGCCAGAGGTTCGTCTAGACGCCCCTCAAGGGGGAGGGGATTTAGGGGTGGTTGCGGTCAAGGAGGCAAGACCTCAGGGCATCAGCAGCCAAAGTGAGATGATAACAGTAAGAGGGAGACTTCAGAATTTTCGGGATCGGTGGACCTTCAATCCCAGGGCCCACAGCCTTCTCAAGAATGGACTGGGTTGGAGCTGGTACAGCACTCCACCCCCGTGCCCTCGATTTTTCCAACACACCACCCCCGTTCTGGAGGAGTACATTCAAGAACTGTTGAAGAAAAGAGTAATCCGAAGGGTAAAGTCCATCAAATTTCAAGGAAGGCTGTTTTGTGTTCCCAAGAAGGACTCAGAACAACTCAGAGTCATTCTGGACTTGTCGCCACTCAACAAGTTCATAGTGAACTGCAAGTTCAAGATGCTAACACTGCAACATATAAGGACCTTACTGGCCAAGAGGGCATATACCGTCTCCATAGATTTGTCAGACGCCTATTGGCACGTTCCAATCAATCGCCAACTCTCCCCCTACCTAGGGTTCAAGCTACATCGAAGACTCTACGCCTTCAGAGCCATGGCCATTCGGGCTAAACATAGCCCCAAGGATCTTCACGAAGCTTGCGAGCGTAGCTCTCAAACAATTACGCCTAAAGGGAATCCAGGTGGTAGCCTACCTGGACGACTGGCTGGTGTGGGCAGCATCCAAGACAGAATGTTTGCAAGCTTCCCTACAGGTGATCCAGTTCCTAGAGCATTTAGGCTTCAATATCAACAGAAAAAAAGTCTCGACTTTCTCCATCTCAAAAGTTCCAGTGGTTGGGAATCCACTGGGACCTAGTGTCACACCAACTCTCCATCCCGGAGAAGAAGAGGAAGGAGATAGCTGGTTCTGTCAAGAGACTTTTGGATTCTGAAAGAATATCAAGACGCGAACAGGAGAGAGTGCTGGGTTCTCTCCAGTTTGCCTCAGTAACAGACACGGTGCTAAGAGCACAGCTAAAGGATGCAACCGGAGTTTGGAGAAGTTATGCATCAAACGCGCGAAGAGATCTGATAAGACCGCTTCTCAGGCCTTGGTCCCAAGTCAGGCAACTAAAGAAGTCGGTGCTTCTTCAGCCACCTCCCCCCTCGTTGACTATTCACACAGACGCCTCGAAGGAGGGGTGGGGAGGTCATTCTCATCAGAAGAAGGCCCAAGGAACTTGGTCCAATCTATTCAAGAAATTTCACATAAACTTTCTGGAAGCTATGGCAGTACTCCTTACCTTGAAGAAAGTCTCCCCTCATCGCTCGATCCACATAAGGTTGGTACTGGACAGCAAGGTGATTGTGAGATGTTTGAATCGACAAGGATCGAGGTCACCACCACTCAACCAGGTGATGTTGGCCATCTTTCGACTGGCAGAAAAGAAGAAGTGGTACCTGTCGGCAGTTCACCTTCAAGGAGTCCGCAATGTGACAGCGGACGCTCTATCCAGGTTCACACCGATAGAGTCGGAATGTTCCCTAGACGCATGATCATTCTCCTTCATCTTGAGTCAAGTCCCAGAACTGCAGATAGACCTCTTTGCGACGAAAGACAACAAGAAGTTACCCCTTTACGTGTCCCCGTACGAGGATCCCTTGGCGGAAGCAGTGGACGCGATGTCCCTTGACTGGAACAGATGGTCCAGGATTTACCTGTTCCCTCCCCACAACCTTCTATTGAGGGTCCTCGACAAACTGAGATCTTTCAAGGGAGTAGCGGCAATAGTGGCTTACAAGTGGCCGAACAGCGTGTGGTTCCCTCTGGCATTGGAACTACGGCTGAAGTGTCTACCGTTACCAGATCCAGTTTTGACCCAGCGAGTTCAGAAGTCGACTGTCTGCGCTTCATCACAGAAAACCCGGAACCTGCAGCTCATGATTTTTTCTCCCTAGCGGTGAGAAAACGTTTCGGGATTTCGAAAGACAGTATAGACTTCCTAGAGGAATATAAGTGCAAATCTACTAGAAGGCAATATGAGTCATCATGGAGAAAATGGGTGGCCTTTGTCAAGGCGAAGAATCCGCAAAAGATCTCGACGGACTTCTGCTTATCTTTCTTCATCCACCTCCATGGTCAAGGGTTAGCAGCCAACACAATAACAACGTGTAAATCTGCTTTGACAAGACCCATTTTATATGCCTTCCAGGTCGACCTCTCTAACGATATTTTTAATAAAATTCCGAAAGCCTGTGCTAGGCTCAGACCATCAGCACCTCCAAAGCCCATTTCATGGTCTCTAGATAAAGTTTTTCTTTTCGCTTCACTGTTGAACAATGAGGAGTATGCTTTGAAGGGTTTGACCCAAAAAGTTATTTTCCTGTTTGCACTCGCGTCGGGGGCCAGGGTTACTGAAATTGTAGCCCTCTCGAGAAAGGTAGGTCGTGTTCAGTTCTTGGATGGGGCAGAACTGAACCTGTTTCCGGATCCTGCGTTTCTCGCCAAGAACGAGTTACCCACAAACAGGTGGGGTCCCTGGAGAATCTGCCCTCTGAAAGAAGATGCATCTCTATGTCCAGTGGAATGCCTAAAGGTCTATCTTCGTAGAACTTCAGACTTCAGGGGTGGTCAACTATTCAGGGGAGAAACATCAGGCTCAAATTTATCACTGAAACAACTTAGGGCGAAAATCACCTATTTTATTCGCAGAGCGGATCCAGACAGTACACCCGCAGGTCACGATCCGAGGAAAGTTGCCTCATCCTTAAATTTCTTCAATAGTATTGATCTCGAACATCTTCGGTCATACACTGGCTGGAAGTCTTCCAGAGTTTTCTTTCGTCACTATGCGAAGCAAGTGGAGCAACTGAAGAGGTCTGTGGTAGCAGTGGGTAGTGTCATTAAACCTGCTGTTTAACTCTGCGAGGAACAGTGGATTTAATTGGGACGATTAATTCCAGGGTGAGTGTGTAGTTCCGAACTGTTTTACAAACTAAGTGTTAGGGCACTAGGGTGCCTACATTGACTGTTCCATATTCAAAGGTGAACCTAGCATAAGTGCAGACCTGTGTGCCAAGCGTTTCCAACGCTAATGTAACTGATTAGTAATACAGACTTTTATGATTTTGATACCTCGGTATGTTAAAAGTGGCGCTAATGTTTTCTTTCAGATAAACAAGTTTTCTGTTTACTATCATGCTTATGCTTATTTATTGG
The DNA here is from genome assembly GCF_036898095.1 of Palaemon carinicauda. Lineage (NCBI taxonomy): Eukaryota > Metazoa > Arthropoda > Malacostraca > Decapoda > Palaemonidae > Palaemon > Palaemon carinicauda. Next base: position 41,959,960 of record NC_090748.1, read on the forward strand.
TTATCCTCCTCTTATATATGTATAATTGTTGTTTAACCTGTTTTATTTTATTGATTGTCAATAAACTAGTTCTTGTGAACCTTGCGTCTCCTTCGCCTGTGTCAGTTTACTTGAAATGATTTAGCATTACGTTTACTATGTATATTTATTTGGGATAATTCTAATAGATTGTTCCTTTATGCAAGCTTTTTTGCATTGGTTTATGCTTTCCCCTAGCGGGAGGACTCCATGCCCTAAGGGGACGGTGGCGGATATGCAAGTTTTCCTCCTACCCGGATATAAACCTTTGTCCAATCCAGTAATGAACGGGGAACTGGTCGATATTTCATATTGACTCAGTGGTTCTTTACAAACTATGCTTTACATGATATAGGGTGAGACCACTATATTGGCATGTCTGTTATTCATACATAGGTATATATACTCTTCGAGACTTTTCCAGAGTCTAGTATGACTCTTCTCTGTAGGGGGCAGGAAGCACTAACATGGTCTATGGTTAGATGAAAAGATATATGACGGTAACATCGTAGGTCTCTAGGTCTAGTTGGCTGGGAAATACCTTCGGGGAGTACGGCACATTTTGTGAATCCACATATACAGTAATGCTCTGGTATACTTCCATCAGGACGACATGGCTTGAGCCCCAAAAACGGATTTTGAGCGAAGCAAAAAATCAATTTTTGGGTGAGATCGCCATGTCGTCCTGATGGACCCGCCCTTCCCTTTTCTTCTAAAAAGGGCTGTAGGTCCCCTGCCTACATACAGTATCTGTAGCACCTCGTGTATCGTTACAAGGAATACAGATGGCGCCGTGAGCGGCGCAATGCACGCTTACGAAACGGGAGAGGAGAGATACCTTGCGAGCGGCTCTCCTTTCTTTCTCGTTTTTCGTTTTCTTGCCAATTGACCCCTTCGAAGTGTTAACTCTGTTCGGGGTGCAGATTGCTATGTGGCGTGTCAAGAATAGGTCCTCTGATATTTCGCGATATCCCTGGTTCTTTTATTAGGGATATTTGCTCCAGAAGTTAGAATTCTGGGTACCTTAAGGTAAATTCTCTGGGAATATCGCAGTAGTTATATATACCCAAGGAAACTACCCTTTAGGAACTTCCATCAGCACGACATGGCCATCTCACCCAAAAATAGATTTTTCGCTTCGCTCAAAATCCGTTATATATACGTTTGTGTGTGTGTGACTTTCCGTCGGAGTATTAAAAATCTATTCCTCTTTATCGTTTATACAACGATGACAGTCAAATCAAATAGCAATCATAATTATTATAATGTATGCTTACACGGGTGTACTAATTCAGGTGTATCTGAAAAAAAAAAATTTTCAACATGTTGAGTTTATTCGAATTAGAATTTCAACATGAAAAGCTTTGATACCAGGTCATTATTTCAAAACCTGTCATTAAATAAACTGCTAGAATTTCTGAGGCAAAAAAATTAAAAAATCTACTTTTTTTGTAGACTCTCGTA
>NC_090748.1:41966441-41968941 GCF_036898095.1 Palaemon carinicauda
ATGGCCAACATTTTATTATACGCATTTCAGAAAAAAAATTTCAGCCACATGCTAGGCAAACCATCAAGGCACATTTTCCGACAAATAAACATCTAAATGTATCATTACTCTGTGATAGTTCCTTAGTACGTAGTAATTTTGAAAGAAATGGGAAAAAAACGAAAATATGGCAATCACAGGAAAATCGAACACATACCTATATATACGCTATATCTGGCTAAATAAAATAGGCATGGGTAGCCAGATCATCTAGAAACACTTTCCAACACTATAAAAATATAAGTTTTGCGACACTACTTGCCAATTCCTTACGGTAACATGACTAAGCAAAAAAATGCAAAACAAATAAAAAAGGGCACTCGCGGAAAAATCCCCAACATTCTAATATACGGCATCTCAGATAAAAAAAAAGACATGCACGTGTTACCCCAACCATCAAGGCACACTTTCTAACACATAAACATGAAAAAAAAAATCAATAATATACGGCAATTCCTTACTACGTAGTAAATTTTTACTAATATTGAAAAAAAAACAGAAATTGGCAACCGCAGTTAAATACCCAATATACCAATAACTACGTCGTATCTGACAAAAACAAAGTCACGCATGGGTAGCCAGATCCTCTAGACACACTTTCCAACACTAAAAAATCAAAGGTTTTACGACACTATTTGGCAATATCTTACGAAAAAATGACTTGGCAAAAAAATGAAAAAAAATGAAAAAGGGGCACTCGCGGTAAAATGCCCAACATTCTAATATCCGGCATCTCAGATAAAAAAAAAGACATGCACGTGTTAGCCCAACCATCAAGGCACACTTTCTAACACATAAACATGAAAAAAAAACAATAATATACGGCAATTCCTTACTACGTAGTAATTTTTTACAAATATTGAAAAAAACAGAAATTGGCAACCGCAGTTAAATACCCAATATACCAATAACTACGTCGTATCTGACAAAAACAAAGTCACGCATGGGTAGCCAGATCATCTAGACACACTTTCCAACACTAAAAAAGCAAAAGTTTTACGACACTATTTGGCAATATCTTACGGAAAAAATGACTTGGCAAAAAAATGAGAAAAAATGAAAAAGGGGCACTCGCGGTAAAATGGTCCTCGTGGTGATGAACGACATTTTAACTAAAAAAAAAATCATGCACGTGGTAGCCAAACAATCCACCAAGACTTTCCACAACTGATAACCTATACAAGTTGCACCATTCTACGACAATTTCATAATACGTAATAACTTTGATAATTATGCAAATTACCTTAGAAGGGTAAACTCGGTCGCGCTCGACCCCGACGCGTCTCAGAAATCGGGGAAGGAGTACAGCTACAGCAATGCACATCTGGACACTACTAGAGCGTGTAGGCGAGACACCTACTGCAGGTCGATCACCCACAAATTCAGTCACGGGGGTGAGTCACGTGAGAAAAACCTCTTTTTTTTTGACGCTCGGGGTCGCGGACGACCCACCGTACCGTTCCAGGGTTGGAGTTTTGATACGGGGACTTTTATGAACGATTTCGTAGAATCTGAGAGCAAATTGTAGCAACAACAAAATCATAGTGTTTTGGTAAATTTTTATGTGACCAATTACAATTTGTAAACAATGACTGTCATACAATACCGATAGGCCTACTTGACGAATTTACCAAAAATACAATAAAGATGCTAATTCTTTGTTATTAATTCATTCCAATATAAAAAAAATCCTATGCCTACTAAAAAATCCCCCGAATGTAGATTTGGCATTGCTGAATTCCTTGATAAAGATCTAGCTAAATTATTGCATGGTACAGATTATTGAGCATTAATATGACCCCTAACAAAATTCAAAGTATGGTTATAAGTACGTCGAGGACATTGACTCCTCAGCACCTTTTGAAATCTTAGGTGTGATTCTCGATATCAAATTAAGTTTTCAAAAAAAAAAAAAATAATAAAAAATAAAAAAAGATAAATGAATAATTAAATATATGAATAAAATAAGTCTGTTTCTTAATAAATATCACCAAAAAGTAGCTTTGTAAGAGAGTCTTCATTTAAGTTTTTTTATTAATCAATTTATTCTGAAGAAGTGCTTCATTCTACCTTGTCTCGAGTATTTGTTGGACGAGGTTGTTAAAGGACATATATATATATATATATATATATATGTGTGTGTGTGTGTGTGTGTGTGTGTATATTGTAAGTAAGCCTTAGGTTTTTAATAATGTATTAGCTTACTTAGGTTAGTTTTTAAGTCCCTCTTTCATTTTTTTCGAAGGCTGTAAAGTTCATGGTTAGTTCGCCTTCTTGTTAGTAGGGGTCTCCTCACTCCAGTGGTATTTTTGTATAGTCTTGTTGACTAATCCTCCCTGTTTCTCCCCTCCATATTTTGGCTCTGCTGAGTTGACTTGAGACTGGGTTTCCAAGCTGCAGGCAGTTGGTATCTGCACCCTGATTTGTGAGCCTATTACCAGTGGATTTACAACAAGTCTCT
>NC_090748.1:41973941-42018941 GCF_036898095.1 Palaemon carinicauda
TACCACTCATACACCAGCCTGTAGCGCCTAAAAAACGGCTGTGTTGTGCTACAGACCCGTGAGCCCATGACCCATCTAATTAATCAATCATTAGAAAGTACCAGTGATCACCCTCACCTTTTAACCTTAAAGATCCCATATAATATACCCAAAACATTATAGTCTTCTGTAAAGAAACCATGATTAATAAATCTTGAATATACATTTACTTCTACTCACTACGTGCCCACTTCAACAGCACACACACCATAATTAGAACGATACAGATACTACCTTAATAACTGCATAGCCCTCTGTCAATCAACTAATATTCAACGCTGCGAGAGAGAAAATCGGCAACAATATTATCTTTTCCCGGGATGTGTGAAAATTCTAAATTCCATTCTTGCAGCATGAGACTCCACCTCATCAATCGTTGATTTTTATTCTTGTATCTGCTGATGAAGGTCAAGGGATTATGATCTGTCAAGACCTTAATAGGTGTATCTGAGGAGGAGAGATAAACCTGAAAATGATTAATAGCGAATATTAACGCTAGAGTTTCTTTCTCCACAGTTGAATACCTACGTTGGGCGGAGGACAATTTTTTTGAAAAGAATGCGACAGGATGAGAAACTCCCTGCTCGTCATTCTGCAACAACACCGCTCCTACACCAACGTCACTTGCATCCGTGGCAAGAGAAAAAGGAAGGTAAAAATCAGGAGCTCTCAAGACAGGGAAATTAATTAAAACTCTTTTTAAATTATCAAAAGCCCTTTGCGTTTCATCCGTCCAGACAAATGCTACCTTCTTTCTCAAGAGATTTGTTAACGGATCGGCTATATCCGAAAAATTCCTAAAAAACCTTCGGTAGTACCCACTCAAACCAAGGAATCTTCTGACATCCCTCCTACATTTAGGGACTACCATGTTTTCAATACTTTCGATATTGGCCTGCTTAGGAGCAACTTTACCATTACCAACCTCATGACCCAAATATACCACCTTCGCCTCTGCGAAATCGCTTTTCTTTAAATTAATTACCAAATTTGCCTTTTTCAACACCTCAAATAGTGCCCTAATACGTTTTAAATGGGTTTCCCAATCATCGCTATAAATAACAATATCATCAATATACACAACACATTCTTCTAAACCATGGACTAAAGTATTCATTAACCTCTGAAAGGTGGCAGCCGCATTCTTCATACCAAACGGCATAACCTTACATTGAAACAATCCCTGTGGTGTTACAAAAGCAGACAGGGCCCTTGCCCGCTTTGAAAGAGGAACTTGCCAATAACCCTTCAACAAATCAAATTTGCTAATGTATTTGGCCTTCCCCATTCGATCAATACAATCCTCAATTCGAGGTAATGGATAACAATCAGATTTAGATAACTCATTCAACTTACGGTAATCAAAACATAACCTGAAATCACCGTCGGATTTCTTTACCAATACAGCAGGTGATGACCAAGGACTTTGACTAGGTTCAATTAGGTCATGTTTTAGCATATAATCCACTTCCTTTGCTACAACCTCATTTTTGAAGGGATTCAACCTGTAAGGAGATCGTTTCACAGGAGTGGCGCTACCTACCTCTACATCATGTTCAAGGACCGAAGTCCTACCCGGTACATCCGAAAATAATTCTTTATAATTAGATACTAAATATTTCAAAGACCTTTGTTTTTCCTTACCTAAATGTGAAATTACTCCCGAAAAAATTTTCCAAAGACTTTCTATTATCCGATCGCCATTCACATCCATTAAAACAATTATCATCAATACCCTCCCCCTCTGAAAAAGAAAAATGGTTATTGTTCTCAGAATCTACCGTATTCCCAATGGTTGCCACAGGAATGACTTTTTCCCGTTCCATATAAGCCTTCAACATATTTACATGACACAGTTGAAAAGGTTTCCTTCTTTGAGGTGTCTCCACTAAATAGTTAACTTCACTTACTTTTTTCAAAATTTTCCAAGGACCTGAAAAAGAAGCTTTCAATGGATTCCCTGGGAAGGGTAACAAAACCAATACTTTATCGCCTACCGCAAAGTCGCGTGCCTTGGACCTTCTATCAAAAAAGAACTTCATTCTTTTTTGGCTACATAATAAGTTTTCACCCGCAAATTTCCCAGCCTTGGTTAATTTATCGCCTAGATTAGACACATAATCCAATAAATTAACCTCAGGGACGTCTCCCTCCCAAGACTCACGAACCACATCAAGAGGACCTCGAACACAATGGCCAAACACAAGGTTGAAAGGCGAAAAACCTAAAGAATGACTTGGGACAGAACGAAAAGCGAACAACAAATAAGGTAATTCCTTATCCCATTCAGAACCATTAATCAAACAATATTTCTTTACCATAGATTTCAGGGTCTGATGAAATCTCTCCAGAGCTCCCTGACTTTCTGGATGATATGGAGAAGAGGTCACATGTTTTGTATTTAACTCTGCCATTTTATCTCTGAAATACCTGCTAACAAAATTAGAACCACAATCCGATTGAATAATTTTAGGCATCCCAAACCTGGTAAAAAAAGTCAATTAGTACATCTACAATTTTAACACTTTTTATCGTACGTAGTGGTATGGCCTCGGGATATCGAGACATCCTATCCATGATTGTCAAAATATACTCATTACCACTACGCGTCTTCGGTAATGGTCCAACCACATCAATAATAACTTCCTTAAAAGGTTCGGAAACTACAGGAATAGGACATAGAGGCGATTTTGGAATCCGCTGATTGGGTTTACCGACCCTCTGGCACACATCACAACTATTGACAAACTTCTTTACATCTGCCTTCAACTTCGGCCAATAATAATTCCCTAACAATTTGCAAGAAGTTTTATGAATTCCAAAATGGCCGGCCAAACCATTTTCGTGCGCCAATGACATTAACTCCTTCCTGTAACCAAAGGGAACCATTATCTGTTTCACAATTTCATAATCAACATTATCCACCTCAGAGGCCTACTCAACCTATATAAAATATTATTAATTATCTTAAATTTGGGACCAGTCATATCAGACACCTCCCCTGACTCGATAGGGAGTTCCCGAAACTCCTTTTTCTGGGCTTTGATTAACTCTTCAGTAGTCCAATTTAACTTGTCCGTTAACATTCCAAGATCTACAGCTAGGCTAACACTACGATCTAAACTACTTAAATCTACATCAATTGTTGACTCTGCAGCGTCAACAATTCTAGCACTAGAACGAGTAACTGCTGCTACTTCACTATCAGGGTTTATCAATATCGGACAATTATTATTCTTCATAGCCACATCATTCCCTAACACAACATCAACCTCCTTAACCGGGAATTTATCAACTATGGCCAATTTCAAATCCCCTGCAAAGGAAGGGCAGATTAAATTAAAATTTTCAATAGCATACGACTTTACGAAATCAGGAAAACCAGCCAATAACACAAATTCCCCACTTTTGGGTACAAAATTACAAGGTAATGCCTCCCTCAGAATCAAAGACTGAGCTGCACCGGTATCACGCAAAATACGCACTCGTCTTTTCTCGGACGAATTGGCGAAGGAGACACTACCGAAGGACAAATATCTGTCAAAACAACCAGGTAGTCATTGATCAGCGGATGTTGTTGGGGTAGGTTCTCTCTCTCTCTCTCTTCCACGCCCATTACTGGCCTAACATTAGCATTTTGGGATTTTCTAAACGCATAACAAATGCTCTTTACATGCCCCTTCTTATTGCAAAAGAAGCACGTCAATGTTTTCAATTTCTCTGGATTATATATATTTTGCCTATTACCTCTGTTAGGAGAAAAATTATTATTAGCATTACCCTGACTATTATTACTTCCATAATTATTTCTGTTAAACACCTTAGCATTATTATTCGGATTAGCATTATTATTATTCCTACCAATCTTAACCCAACTAGACTTCACATTTGTCGTTACTCCCCCTAACTCACTCTTATGAGACAAGCAATATTCGTCACTAGCGATGGCTACCTCCTGAACGGTCTCGAGTTTTAACTCTTCGAGGTGGACCTTCAGTTTATCTGGGACACACCTCTTAAACTCCTCCACCAACATTAACTCTTTCAATCTCTCAAAATCTCCCACATCCTTGGACTTGAACCAATCGCTAGCATACTGTTCCTTCGCCCTGGCAAATTCAACAAAAGTTTGTTCCCTACATTTTTCTAAGTTCCGGAAGCATTGCCTATAAGCTTCAGGGACTAACTCATAGGCCTTCAAGACAATAGCCTTTACACTCTCATAATCTGCTGATAGATCCTCCTCCAGCGTTACATATACCCTCTGAGCTCTTCCAACCAATTTACTTTGTATAAGAGTGGTCCAATACTCTTGGGGCCACTCCAACCTTGCTGCAATCCTCTCAAATGACACAAAAAACTCTGCTACATTATTCTCTTCAAATTTAGGTACAAATTTGAGAGCCTGCGCTAAATTAATAGCAGGCGTTACTAACCTATTTGGGGAATGGGCGGGGGAAAAAGAAACTGTGTTTCTCATAGCAATCTCATGCTGCCTCTCCTTTTCTCTTTCCCCTGCCTTAAACTTTTCCATTTCAAATTCCATTTGTCTCAGGGCAATTTGCCTATCCAAAATTTCTACTGACACTACATTATCAGGTTTTACCTCTTGTTCCCCACTTGTCTTTACAGTTTTAACATAATCATAAATGTGCAATAGCAATACACCCTTTCTAATGGACACATCATATTCCAATTCAAAATGCTCTGCAACAGTTTCCAAGTCTTCCCTATTTAACTCTGCCAACCTCTCTTGCCACCCCTCTCCTCTAAGGAGTTCGAATACGTTAACCGCCATGATCACTTATTCACACAAAACACTAAATTTACATAAAACAACACCGAGGAGGTGAAAATACACTGCCTGAAAACAAAATTACCCCAAGAATTAACTTTGCACAAACACAGGTGAATACTCAGGAACGAAATATCCTGTCACGGTCGCCACTTGTGATGGCTGGCTTTGACCACCACTCAAAACACTACACTTATCAAATAGTATTCACCATCATACAGTACTAAGTCCACTAAAGGTGGAATAGTAACCAAACATCAATACGAGTGCAAAGTCAACTCAAGGGGACAAAGAAAATACCACAAAAATTTTCTTAATTTTAATACATTATAACTAGACAGAAATAACACCTGAACCACAATAATACATTAATAAATGATACACACTCAATCTTAACTCCCTATAAAAGAAAACAATTACACAATTACAGAAAGGTCATCAACACATGCATACTAAATGGAGAGAGGGTCCAGAAAGGAGAAGGCCAACGAAAAGTGAGAACATCCTTACAAATACAAACTAAATATCCCTATCAAATTGACGATGGCTGGTTTGGTTGAAAGGCTTTCACAAGCTCCAGTAATGACGTCAGCTGACTATCACAGGACGTGATCGCGATACTTAAATAGGTATAAATATTATTACCTTGGGATAGAGAGGTCCCCTTGGCTTTTACTGAACCAAGGGCAGTACACAGAATGGAAGACGAGATAGGTCCTTGCAGCAGAGAAAGGATATCCAAAAAGCTAAATAGCTTCACACTGTAGCTCTGCAATGGTGAGGAGTAAATATAATTCCCACAGCAATCGTCACGCCCTTCAAAGTTGGAGGCTCAGAAACACACTGAGGAACCATCCTCTAAAAAAGCCCCTCCAAAACTCCGTTCACGCAGGAGCGCAGCCACGTAATCCACACCACTTGAAAATATAAAACAGCCGTTAGTCCATTATAAACACTAACATAACCACCAGTGAAAAGACAAACAGAAAGTAAACAATAAGTCTACAGTATATTTATCCTTATACATCTATAAAAACTTAAATAATTTAGAAATATATAGCAATAATGTTACATATATATATATATATATATATATATTATATATATATATATATATATATATATTTATATATATATATATATATATGTGTGTGTGTGTGTGTGTGTGTGTATATATATATATATATATATATGTATATATATATATATATATATATACACATTAGGTGTTGATATTCAACAACTGACCATATCTGCTATTGGAAATAATGAAAGCCCTTCAAAGACAGGGAATAGATGAAGAGTATGCTATAAAACTATCTATATATCTATATAGGAGTACAACATTACTAAAATCAAATAATGATAGTGAGAAAAATCTCAATTGAGCAATGTGTTAGAAAGATAGACACAATTTCTCCTAAATTATGAACAGCATGTCTGGAAGAGTGTTTTAACAATTTGGATTGGTAAAATTAAGGAATCAACATTAATGGGGAATCCTTTATTAACTTAAGATTTGCATATGACATAGCTGTTTTAAGTGAATCATGGGAAACATTACAAAAGATCGTAGAAAATGTGAAAAGAGAAATTAGAAATGTAGGACTGAAATTAATTATTATTATTATTATTATTATTATTATTATTATTATTATTATTATTACTAGCCAAGCTACAACCCTAATTCTTAAAGCAAGATGCTATAAGCCCAAGGGCTCCAATAGGAAAAAATAGCCCAGTGAGGAAAGGAAATAAGGAAATAAATAAATGATGGGAACAAACTAGCAATAAATCATTCTAGAAACAGTAACAACGTCAAAATAGATATGTCATATATAAACTATTAACAACGTCAAAAACAGATATGTCATATATAAACTATAAAAAGACTCATGTCAGCCTGGACAACATAAAAACATTTGCTCCAACTTTGAACTTTTGAAGTTCTACTGATTCAACTACCCGATTAGGAAGATCATTCCACAACTTGGTAACAGCTGGAATAAAACTCCTAGAATACTGTGCAGTATTGAGCCTCATGATGGAGAAGGTCTGGCTATTAGAATTAACTGTCTGCCTAGTATTACGAACACGATAGTCTTGTCCAGGGAGATCTGAATGTAAAGGATGGTCATAGTTATGAAAAATCTTATGCAACATGCATAATGAACTAATTGAACGACGGTGCCAAAGATTAATATCTAGATCAGGAATAAGAAATTTAATAGACCGTAAGTTTCTGTCCAACAAATTAAGATGAGAATCAGCAGCTGAACACCAGAAAGGAGAACAATACTCAAAACACGGTAGAATGAACGGATTAAAACTCTTCTTCAGAATATATTGATCACCGAAAATCTTAAAAGACTTTCTCAATAAGCCAATTTTTTGTGCAATTGAAGAAGACACAGACCTAATGTGTTTCTCAAATGTAAATTTGCTGCCAAGAATCACACCTAAAGTTTTAAAAGAGTCATACAAATTTAAAGAAACATTATCTATACTGAGATCCGGATGCTGAGGAGCCACTGTCCTTGACCTACTTACCATCATACTTTGAGTTTTGTTAGGATTCATCTTCATACCCCATAATTTGCACAATGCACTCATTTTAGCTAAATCTCTATTAAGGGATTCACCAACCCTAGATCTACATTCATGGGATGGAATTGATGCAAAGAGAGTAGCATCATCTGCATATGCAACAAGCTGGTTTTCTAGGCCAAACCACATGTCATGTGTAGATAGTATGAAAAGTAATGGGCCAAGAACACTACTCTGTGGAACACCGTATATCATATTCCTATACTCACTATGGTGTCCATCAACAACAACTCTTTGAGATCTATTACTTAAAAAATCAATAATAATGCTAAGAAACGACCCACCCACTCCCAATTGTTTGAGTTTGAATACAAGGGCCTCATGATTAACACGGTCAAAGGCAGCGCTAAAATCAAGGCCAATCATACGAACTTCCTGACCACAATCAAGGGATTTCTGTACAGCATTGGAGACTGTAAGAAGGGCATCACATGCTCCATGGCCCTTACGAAAACCAAATTGCAAACCTATTAAAACGTTTTGCCAGAAGACGTTCAAAAACTTTAGATAATATGGGATTTATGGAAATTGGGCGGTAATCAAGGGGACTTGAGCTACCACAAACACATTTACATAGAGGAGTAACATTACCAAAAAACCAACAAGTGCTAAAAGCTCCTCTTCTTGCTAACTTGCGCAAAATAACAGATAACTTTGGAGCTAAGAAATCTGCTGTCTTTATAAAAAACAAAGGAAAAATACCATTTGGGTCTACACCTTCATAAGCATCAAGGTCCATCAACGGAGCTTTAATTTCGCAAGATCAAAAAGCTATACTAGTTAGTTTAGCCTCAGGAAAACAGGAATGAGGAAGTTCAAGTTTTCCATTACTCTGTTTACTGTCAAAAACATCAGCTAAAAGGGTTGCCTATTCCTTTGGACAGTGAGTGACTGAGCCATCTGGTTTAAGTAAAGGAGGAACATTTGCACCAACACCAAAGAGTGCAGATTTAAGGGTAGACCACCATTTATGTTCTTGAGTTGTACCAGAAAGGGTTTCTTTTATGGTTAAATTGTATTCCTTTTCAGTTGAGGCATAAACTCTCTGAGCAAAAGCTCGAAGCTGAGTATAGTTATTCCAGGTCAAATCTAATCTGTTACCCTTCCAAAGATGATAGGCCTCCTGCTTTTCCAAATGAGCACGTCTACAATCATCATTGAACCACGGTTTGTCCTTCACTTGGTACCTTAACACACGAGAAGGGATACGCCTATCAGTTATGTTGACTAGATTCTCATTCAAAGGGACAACAGGATCTACACTACTATATAATTGTGACCAATTCAAGCACAAAAGATCATGCAAAATCCCATTCTAGTCTGCTTGGGATTTCATATAAATTTTACAAGAGAATGATATATCTGGGACAGGCTGCTCAGTCTTCACTATTAATGAAATCAAGGCATGATCAGATGTCCCGACTGGAGAACCATCCTTACTAGTTATAACGCCAGGGGAGTCATTGTTTACGAGGTCCATGCAATTACCAGACCTGTGAGTAGCTTCATTTATGATTTGCTCACAGCCTGATTCAGAGGCAAAGTCTAAAGCTCTTAAGCCATGGCGATTGGTAGGAGAGATAGAACTTAACAACTCCCTATGGTGAGCATTAAAATCACCAACAAAAACAAAAGAAGCCTTTCTATCGTCTTCTTGTATCTTGGCCATAATGGTAAGAAGACGATCGACGATAGAATCATCCATGTCTGGATTCCGGTAGATCGAGCACAAATAAAAGTTGTTATGCCTGCATATACAGTATATATATATATATATATATATATGTGTGTGTGTGTGTGTGTGTGTGTGTATGTATGTATATAGATATAACTTTTTATAAAATATTATAAGATTCGGAGCATTAACTAAATAGATGACGAATTGATGATCTCATATCAAGATGAACGATGAGATTTAGAGTATAACGCCGATTAAACGAAATTAGTTAAGATGAGACGTTTGTAGTTAATGAGGTGTTTGAAGGGTAATATCTCCAATACATTCTTCGTGATGTTCGTTGTATAAAGGGCCAATTACGAGTGATTTCTCACAGTACTGAAACATAATTTAGAACGACGTATGATTGATTACTTACCCTTTCTTATTCTAATATTGTAAGTTTGTTTAGTACAGAATCAACATATTTTCTGAGCAGATAATTGGCTTGAAGCATTATTCAAGAGAGGCCCACCTAAAGTTGATTGCTCCTAACTCCATTTCTAATTATTAATAATCCAAAATATCAAGAGGCTCTAATCGTAAAATCATATTTTAAAACATTCCACATAAATAAATGAAAAATATAAGAAAGTTTATAAAATAAAAATAATGTTTAAAGACGTTCAAAATGGAAAAGAAATGGAGTACTGGAATGCTGTTAGCTGCAGCTTCATACCTATTCCTTTGGCCTATGTAAATTGAAGTTCGAAGGATGTAAAAAGGGAAAGGAAATGATGGTGAAACCTGAAGGGACTCAATTCAATCCCAAAGCTTTTCATTATGCAAACATACGTTCATTGGTGTTACAAAATATGCAGAAGATTTTCTGTTGCGATGCTCAATAGTAAACGGTTTCCGTTGATACCCTGTCTTCAAGAAGAGACCGAATATTTCACATCAATGATGTACCAATCAAACAATACACTCGAGTAACTGTGTCCCATAGGTAATTAATTCAATTAGATATCCTCTTCAGAAAAGCTAAGATCCTGTACTGTTGGATATTTTCTAAAGGATTCTTGACACGTTAGCTTAAAAGGGTTCAGGAATGTTTCTTCACAGTACAATATACTGTTTGAGTTCTGATTCTAAATTGTGGGTACTTGTCTTCCTAAAGAGGGATATTTTGTGTGTATATATATATATATATATATATATATATATATATATATATATATATATATATATATATATATATATATATATATATATTTATATATATATATATGGTGTGCAGCAGGGTCCAAAAACACATCAGTAAAAAGGCCATAATTTATATAGGAGACGTTTCGAACATTGCAATGTTCATTATCAATCTGTAAAAGATATCAATATAAAATTCTTAAAATTTGTACAATAATTTAAAACAAAATAGTAAAAAAGTATTAAAACCTTAGCGATGTTGGAGGAGCTGCAAAAAGTGCTGAAAACGACGACATCTTAGCCTAAACGTGAGGAGAAAGACGAAAAGAAGTCGATGCAACATTACGGACGTATCAAAGAATGCATTATTATGTCCGGTTTAAACATGTGTTTATCAATAATAACAATATCACACTGTGTTATTTTATATCCCTTTTTAACCTATTTAATTTTACTATATATAGGAAATGTAAGAATCAAATATACTGGTTTAAAATTTCCTTTTTTCAATATGAAACGATAAATGATGACAATGTCATAGAAAAGTTATTCACACTTGTGTTGTATTGATTTGTCCATCCTCAAAACTGAATATTTTATTATTATAGCTGAAAGGCCAATTAGAAAATAGGATTAAATCCCTACACCATGAAGATTGTCACTTGTAAAAGCATTAATCAGATCAATTCCAAAAAATAGATCAAGCAAATGCTGCCACTATCACACCTGTTTTGTTTTTTTCAACTTCGTGAAACACGAAGCTAATTTTATTTTAATTGAAAGTAACTAATCATTTATGATTTTATGTTAAAACTATAATTACTCAGCCCAAATTACAGTTTGGAAACATTTCCGTCTGTAATTTTGTCAATAGCAGTTATGCCAGTTGCAATTAAAAACACCTTTTGTTCGTTTCATCGCTTGGCGCTTTATAGAGATTGTTTGAATGCCCACGCAAACTAAAGTTTGTGTCAATCAAATGAAATTGCTTGGAATAGCGAATACACCAAATTCATTGTAGTCAAAATCACAATTGCTCAGAAAGTTTGCTTGTTTTTGTTTATTTCCATTTAATGGATTTAACGAGTTAATAGAAGAAAAAAATCTAAGTATCACCTGAGTAGAAGGTAATTAGATACCTGTTATGTATGAATACAGAATATGCGAACAATGATAAAAGGTACAACTGATATTCTGTTCTGTAATCTAGTGGAGTTTTGATGGAGTTTATAATGATTTCAAAATACTTAATATGACATTGGCTTTAAACACAGTACATTATTTTATTTTTCAGGAATATAAAAATCAAAACAATATTCATGTTAGATTGTTAGTATAACCTAGACGCAGATTGCATATAGAAAAGTTTTCAAATCATCTATTCACAACATGCCTAAAATTTTCCTTTTTTTTTTTCGGTATTGAGATTGGAAATATGTTGGAATTAACAGTAAGGTCGAACACCTAAAAAACTAAAGATTTACAGATGTCATAGTTCCCTTTAGTTAATCATGATATGGATTGCAAAATTTTTCAGAAAATTCAAATAGAAAAAATCAGATAAGTAGAACCGGAATTGAATATGAATAAAACAAAGTAAGTAGTTAGTGCAAATGCAGAGACAACAAATAAGGGTGATGGATGAAACTATAGAGGATTGATGATTGTGGGACACTTTAGTTATATATATATATATATATATATACTGTATATATATATATATATATATATATATATAATATATATATAGATATAGATAGATAGATAGGTATATACATATATATATATATATATATATATTTGTATATTTACATATATATCTATATATCTATATATATATATATATATATATGTATATATATATATATATATATATGTATGTATATATATATATATATATATATATGATGAGATGCTATAAGCCCAAGTGCTCCAACAGGGAAAATAACTGTGAGGAAAGTAAATTAGGATGTAAATGAATTAAAACGGTTTTACTTAAAACTTTAAATAAGATATTTTAATAAAAGTAAAAACATGAAAATAAACCTTTCATATATAAACTGTAAAACAAAAACTGAAAAATTACCGTCCAATAAGTTTATTTTCCGTAATATATAAATATTTACAAAGACCAAATTAGGCTGAATAGAAAGAAAGCTAGAGTTTAATCAACTAAGAGAGCATGTAGGTTTTAGAAGTGAGTTTTCAACAACTCAACATATCCATGGAATTTGCCAGCTAATGGAAAAATCGACTGAGTATGACAAACAACGCTGTTTAGGATTTGTAGAATATGAAAAATCTTTCGATTCTGTAAAAACTACAGCAGTAATGAAAAAATTTCAAAAACTAGAAATAGGAGAATTTTTCTTAGAACACTCGAATATATATATATATATATATATATATATATATATATATATATATATATATATATATATATATATATACATATATATATATATATATATATATTTATAAACATATATATATATATATATATATATATATGTATATATATATTTATAAACATATAAGTATATATACATATATATATATATATATATATATGTATATATATATATATATATATATATATCAATATATATATATATACATATATATATGTATATGTATATTTATTTATTTATAGGAAGTATATCAATCCTAAAAGTACATGAAGATAGTGAGAAAATTCCAATTGAGAAAGGAGTTAGACAGGGAAACCCTATCTCTCCTTATTTATTTACAGCATGCCTAGAAGACGTTTTTATGTATTTAGATTGGGAAAATGTAGGAACTAATATTAGTGGGAAATAGCTTAACGACGTAGATTTGCAGACTATATAGCTGTGTTTAGTAAATCATGGCATGAAATAGAAAAAATTATAAAATATTTGAATATAGAAAACAGAAAGGTAGGAATTTAAACAAATTTGAGTAACACTTAGTTAAAGTTCAATGAAAATGCAGAAAGGCAACAAATAAAAATGAATGAGCCTCTAGAGATTGTTAATGAATATACGTACTTAGGACAGACAATAAGTGGTTTCCCCAGGACACGAGACCAAAATTAGAAGGATAAGCATGGGATGAACAGCATTTGGTGAACAAAATTAGATTATGAAAAGTGAAATATAACTCTTTAAAAAGAAAAGTATTTAATGAGATGGTCCTACCAATATCAACAGATGCAACAGAAACCTTGAGCTTTATTAAAGCTTTAGTTTATAAGCTACGAGGGGCGTTCATTAAAGATTTCCCGTGAGCCACTTCAAACTTACATAGACCGACGAATCTTGGAACAGTTATTAGTCTTTTTCTACAAAGGCACCACTCAGGGTTATGCATTTCCCCCATCGTTTCATTTAACTCTGGAAACTTTGTTTGTTAATGTTGGTAGGTTGAGCCTCAAACCATGATTTTACCTTGAAATTCAGTGTCTCATCATGTAGAAAACGCGTTCATTCCAAACATGACTTCATGATTGAAAAGAGGGTAAAATCAGATGGTGCCAGATCAGGATAATAAAGGGGGGGGGGGGGACGGAATTTCATAGCTATATTTGTGGGCTTCAGTCTGGGTGATATGCGAGTTGTGGACTAGCGCATTGTCTTGCAGAAGTCGAACTCCTCTGGTCAGAATACCGCACCTTCTGAGTTTGACGGATTCTTGTAATTTACACGATAGTGAAGCATAATAACTACCAGTAATTGTGGTACCCTTGGCCAAGAAATCCATCATCACTACCCCGCGCTAGTCCCAAAAGTCGGTAACTATGACCTTTCCTGCAGAGGGTTACACTCTTTCCTTCTTTTGGGGGTGGTGATGCAAAGTGCTTCCACTGCATAGACTGGATTTAGTCTCAGGATCATAATAATGGACCCATGTTTCATCCTGTGTAATAAGTCTGTTAAAACAGGCTTCCTGGTTTCGTTGATACATGTCCAAAAGAGCCTTTGAGCAATCCACTCGTTCCTGATTCTGAAAAGGAGTAAGGAGCTTGGGAATCCACCGTGCAGACACCTTATGCATGTGCAAATGATCATGAATGATTTTTTCCACAGACCCTAGACTTCTCTTCATAATTTAGTATAACTGACGAAAATTTATACGGCGATCTTCAGAAATGGCAGCCTCTACTTGATGGATGATTTCTCCATCAATGGCAGAATGGAAACAGGCACTGTTTCAACAGATGCTCGATCATACTTGAACAGATGATGCCAGTGTTTTACAACATCATATGATTTGGCCGATCTCTATAAATTTGTTTTATTTCCTCGAAGGTCTGTTTCAAATGAGCCTAAGATTTTTGAGATTATGTATGTGGGTGTGTTCAAGGCCAAATAACTGGGGTGATAGTGACTGGGGTGTCATCATTCGATGCGCTAGCCAAAGAAATATGGTGCCGGCCACGGGTCGATTGGTGGAACTTGGCACATCATGGTAGGTAGCGCCAGATATACTGTGACAAATTTTGTTTTCTCACCCCTAACATGGACATGAGAATAGCCACCAGTCTCAAAGTCCCAAACGACATGTAAAACACGCTGAGCTTTTATGCCTCTGGATAGCCGTTTCCATTAGTTACACAGCACCCACCTTCATTAAGGTAAAGCTTAAAAATTAGTCTTCTAAGGTAAAAAAGGTAACCATCCGGAGCTACTCGATGAGAGAGACATGATGGTCTATTCTCTTTTCCTTTATCCTGATGGGTATAGGTGCAATAAGTGCAATAAAATAGCAAAATTTTTTTATTTCGACCTGACCTTAGAGGGCACCAATTGATCCAGGACACCACAATGAGCACCAATACCTTGAACTCGTTATCCTCGAAACGCTTATTTTGACCCTGGACCTCTGACTCAATTAGAGGCCAAACGAGAGGTAGGGTCATATCATCAGTGCCTAGCTTTCAGTGTTATAAAAAATTCTGGAACGGTTCCAGGGTTAAAGAAACGGCCAAGATGTCTCATGTGTGGGTTGATGATGGTTGGAATATGTAGCGTCAAGACTTGCTTAATTTTATAGGCCTAATAATATACTAAAAGGCGAAAGAATGTATTGCAGCTCATTGTTTTAACTTCAGGAGTGTTTATCAACATCGAATAAGATAAAATAGCATGATAATGCTGTTACCAATTATAAACACTAATCATTGAATATGTGGAAGCATAAACAAGCAATAAAGGTGAGCAACAGAGCAGAATCTCAATATGGCAAAGTGCACAGGTTTTGCGGTAAGGCCATAGCACGTGATTCAGGTAAATATTCCAATTTTTGGAACCAAGCCAACAAGTCAATGCGTCAAAGCAACGATGTCCTCTAGTTTATGTCAGGCTCATCCTCCGGAAAGGATAAAACAAAATCAATACAACTGCTCAGTATAGACTGCTATCGGGTGATTCTAAACAGATATTTCAAAAAGATGGTGACCTGTAACAAATAGGGTAATTATGGAATTAAATTTATATTGAGTAAAACGAAAAAAAAATACATTTTATTTTCCAGGTGAAAAAGTGATTTATGTCAAACAAACAATTACAAGCATGAACAGCTTCAAAATCAATTTGACAATGCATAATTAATGAATTTCGGACACATTTCTTATACCATTTCTAGCGTATTTCGTATATATATATATATATATGTGTGTATATATATATATATATAAAAACATATATACATATATATATACAGTATATATATATATATATATATATATATATATATATATATATATATATATGTGTGTGTGTGTGTGTGTGTGTGTTTGTGTTATTTTTCTAATGTGAATTCTATAAATGCTAAGCTTCATATATATATATATATATATATACACACATATATATATATATATATATATCATCATATCATCATCATCATCTCATCCTCCTACGCCTATTGGCGCAAAGGACATCGGTTAGATTTCGCCAGTCGTCTCTATATTTAGCTTTCATTCCAATACTTCTCCATTAATCATCTGCTACTTAGAGCTGCATAGTCCTCAGCCATGTAGTCCTGGGTGTTCCAATTCTCCTAGTGCCTTGTGGAGCCCAGGTGAACGTTTGGTGACTTATCTTTCTTGGGGAGTGCGAAGAGTATGCCTAAACCATCTCCATCTACCCCTTATCATGATCTCGTCCACATATGGCACTTGACTAACCTCTCTTATAGTCTTATTTCTAATCCTGTCTGCCATTAATTTCCCAATATCCTTTTGAGGGCTTTGTTCTCAAATCTACTAAATCGATTGGAGATATTTTCATTGTCATACCATGACTCATGTCTATGGAGTTACACCAATCTCACTGAACTGATATATGATCTCATTTATATATATATATATATAACTTCAGGCAATTTCATTTCCAAATTTCACCTAACCTAGCCATTGTCTGATTTGCTTTTTTCAATTTTTCACTAAACTCTAATTCTAATGCCCCTGTATTAGGGATCATAGTTCCTAAATACCTAATTGAATCTACCCCAATACTCCTTTTTCTTTCCAAGGATATATATATATATATATATATATATATTTATATATTTATATATATATATATATATATATGTGTGTGTGTGTATGTGCGTGTGTGTGTGTGTGTCTGTGTGTGTGAGTGTGTGTGTGTGTGTGTGTGTGTGTAAGTATAAAACCACCGTTTGAATTTGACATTAACTGTTTCATCAGCTAAACTTATAATCACCAAACCAATATCAATTATATAATATCTCAACTCATCTGAAATAATCTATTTTGCTTCAAAGCACTTCCCAACGCATAAAGAAGGCTTTCCATCCAGTGAATTTTTTATTAAGGAAATTGACTATCACAAGGTGCACAGCTCTTCGCTCGAGGAAGAGTGGATATTGTGATAAATAATAAAAAAAAATTTCATTTCCGATAACATCATCAACATAATCATGGAGTAGTGTTTTGCATGGAGGGGATAAAGCATCCGAGAAAATCCATGGTCATTCCATATACAACAATAAAATGTTCCATGTAGTTACACTTGGGTAATAAAATAGATGAAAACATAGGTACAAGCAGAATAAAGTATTATATTCTTATAATAACTGCTGCAAATGACATATGTGTTAAAACGGGAAATTTTTTTTAAAACAAACTCTAGTCCTACAAGATTGAATTTTGATAAGGCTCTTCCTATCAAAAGCAAAATGTATACAATAGACTCTTGCTAGATTAAAACCGACAAGAAGAGGGTGGTATTTGGTGTAACAACTTAAGGAAATTACTTGTTATTATTATCCTTATAAAATGACACGAACGCCTGCTTTGTACCCACAATATACAAATCATTAATGTTATAGTGTTTTGTTGAAAACAATTATTTCTTATCAAATATGAAGAGCTATATTGTTCAAAATTTACATGTATAACCAATATAAGAACATACCATATGCACTTCTTTAAATAATAAAATCTCACTCTCCAAAGGGAATTAAACAATGAATTACACCACAGGTGGATGGATCGTTAAGTGGTATCTAACAGCATTTCTGCCAACCATATCCTACTGATGGTGGATCCTTCTGAGGGCCGCGTGTTTTGTTTGTTTAACTGTGAAAACACGGTATCTCTTTCCTTATGTGTCATTCTTGGTTGAGATTTGAACCTTTTCAGTATATTGAGCTTTAAATAGGCTATTATGATCAGGAAAATGTTCATCACCGAGAACACTAAAGTATATTGCATATAAAAGACCGTCATTTGACTTGTATGGTTGACCTACATCCTATCAATCGTAAAATGAAACCATAAACAAACTTTAAGGTCTTCAACATAACGGACGAAATAGTTCCGCCGACAGACAAAAGGACGTTCATATTCGGAATTCCATTCAAATTTCAATAAAGGAAATATTTTCGATTATATATAATGGATTGCATGCAGCAATCAGCGCACTGCAATTAGCTCTCTTCTCCATCAGTTGAAATATTATATTCGGTCGATTAATCAAGTTCTGTGTAATCAACTGAAATAAATTTCGATATGAAATGTTATGGAACGCTCATCCGAGAGTTATTATAACTGTTTTCACAATAATATACGATTTTCATTTAGGATAAGCTGTTAGCTGAACGTTTTCTCCATATAATGATATCCAGCATTAAAGTTTTGAGTGCTGCTACTTCAGGGACTAACATGATATTGTAATGTTACAATTATTATTAATATTATCATCATATAACTCTATCATTATGTTTTGTGTGGTTATACTAGCTTGCATTTAAAAGTTTTAAAGCAAAATGTTTTCTGGACCGATACATGATTTGTGGGTGTGCGTCTATGTATGTGTGCACAAGTGAATTGGATAAAGTTGGTAATTATAATTTATATTGTGTATAGTATTTCAAAAATAATTTAATCGTTATTGATCTATATGCAGTATGCTAGGACCACCAAAGGAAACGGGAATAAATAAGTTTGCTAGAGTATAAGCTGTTTTTTAAATGTAAACCATACTCCATCCGTGGAATTTACATCTGTTTGGGTTATACAGTCCAATACTTTAAATTAGCTTAAGCAAGGTTTTCACTATGTTCCCGGCGGCCCTGGCAGCCCCGCTTTCTCGAAAAGTAGCGCAACGTGTATTTTTTGCCATTTTTTCCTCCATGTTCAAGGTTTGTTACGGCATTCTAAGTTTTCTTGCGATCTACCACGGTGTCCACGATATGCCGTTGGAAGAGGGGGAGGGATGTAAACACTTTCCCCCCAGGCCTGTTACGTTCAAATAAGGTCTTTCACGTCCAGATAGGGTGCCTAACGTTTTTGCCGTTCTGATCAGGGTCAGACACGTTTTTACTGTTTTGCCAAGGCTTTCAACGGACAAAACGTGGACGTCGGGCAGCTTTGGAGCACGTTTGTGGCCACGGTATAAATACGAGGGCCTCCCAAGGAACATCAATAGTTTCATTTTTAATCCTGTCCTGCTATTTGACTCCCAGTATTCTTCTGAGGGTTTTGTTCTCAAATCTACAGAACCTGTTGGATTTTGTTTCATTGTTTTACCACGATTCATGTCCATATAGTAACACGAACTCACTAAACTGATTTATATATCCAGATTTTTGTATGTAATTTCAGGCGATTTGATATCCAAATTGTACTTAACCTTGCATATATATATATATATATATATATATATATATATATATAAATCATATATATATATATATATATATATATATATATATATATATGTATATATATATATATATATATGTATACATATATATATATATATAAATAAATCATATATATACACATATATATATATATATATATATGTAAATCATATATATACACAGTATATATATATATATATATATTTATATATACTGTATGTATATATATATGATTTATATATATATGATATATATATATATATATATACATATATATATTTTATATATATATACTCTATATATATATGATTTATATATATATGTATATATATACATACATATATATATATATATATGTGTGTGTGTGTGTATATATATATATATATATATATATTATATATATATATATATATATATATATATATATATATATATATATATGTATATATACATATATATATATATATATATACAGTATATATATATATATATATATATAGTAGCAGGAAAACTAGGGGTCTTTATTTCCTTCTTTTAACAACCGTTAGGTTATAAGTCAATTTTATTTTGAAGAATTTGATATCAATGATTTTGCGTTCTTAAATTAAACCATTGTTCTCTAGTGTTGGTTATTGCCATATCCTCTGTACCATGGTCTTTCACAATATTGGGTTTGAGTTCTCTTGCTTGACATTACACTTGGCCACGTTATTCTATGTTTTGTTTTATCCTTTTCTTCACTGGGCTATTTTCCTTGTTGGAGCCCTTGGGCTTAGAGCATCCTGCTTTTCCAACTATGAATGGAGTTTAGCTACTACTACTACTACTACTACTACCATTACTACTACTACTGCGGCTGCTGCTACTGCTGCTGCTGCTGCTGCTACTACTACTGCTGCTATTATTAGTAATAATTCCTCTGGAACTGGCTTTTTATACTCTCTCCATGACCTCGTTTGCCGTGTCAACCCGTAGTATACCGCAATGTGCCGCAATGCGCCGGGATCATCAACCGTCAAACGCCGGGACTCGTCGGAACTAAACGCGATGAAGAGGATGCTGTAAACCCCAGCTTGCCGTGAAAACCTTAACAAAACGCACACTAAACGCGTCAGAACGTAACAAAACTTGAAAGATCGTGACGTGCCGGGGAATATACATGGTTCCCGTTACGATACGGAACACCTCCAAGTTTTGATAATGCTAACTACGTACAGCTAAGTTATGTTACATTTTGTTGCGTTTACCCCGTTTTACTACAGTCTACAAAGTTTTCGATCTGTGCCTGGACTGCCGGGGCAAATATTTTGACAGTTTAAAATTTTGAGCCGGCATCCATGGCAGTCAGGGCCTGTCACGTTTGCCAATCCCGTTCCACAGAGTTGTGTAACGTTTTTTCGTGTCCATCCCGTTTTCTTCACGGTGGCCCGAAACGGGGTTGCCGGGACCACCGGGAACATAGTGAAAACCTAGCATTAGATTCCTAGTCCCAGTAATTTTTTCAACACAAGTATTTTCCTCATATTCTGTTGTCTCTAACATTTTACAATGTTGGCGGCTACTGTCATCTATAGCCATAGGATTATTTGACTTGTTTATAAGTAGTTTTGCTTCTGATTGAACACGCTTTCGAAAAGAACAGACTACTAAACTCAATTATAGATATATGTAAGACACTTTGAAGGTTTTTTTTTTTTTCTGGTCAAGGAATACAATATCTATGCAGATTAATTTTCAACACCGTCACTGAAATCACATACTTCACTGTTTTTGTCTATTAATTTTAGAGAAAGATTTAAATGTCTCATCCAAGTAATTCTCCACGTAATTGGGGCTACATAGCTAATAAAAAAAAAAAAAAAAAAAAAAAAAACATGAAAGCAACCTATATTTATCAGGTAAGAATATAGTAGAGTTTTTACATGGACTGTAACAATAAAAATAATTATGAAAGGAAATGTGCTGTACTTTTATAATGTAATGAGGTATGCATTTATGTGGGTACTGCTATAGAGTCTGCAGATTATCAGGAGTCTACTGTATTGTGGAAAACAGGATTAAAAGTCCCATATTCTGTGCTACAGTAGAACCCATTACCGTATTGTTTGCTCCACTGAACTTCCTGCATATATACAAATGGACACCAACATAGTACATATAAACGCTAATATTGCTCAAATATCTTCAGTAAATAATTTTAAAGTATTAATATGTATCAAAAGGTCTTGCTAGTATTAAGAAAGGTTAAAGATGGAGAATCTGATATGAATACCTTGGAATGCTGGAAGCTGTTTAACGATGACATTGCTTTCAATAAAGAAACAATGCAAAAGATTTGGCAGGAGACAGTCAATGTTTGGCAAAAGAAGGTTTGGTCTACGGCCATTAACAACCTTAAATGATTACCGTCAATAGAGGGCAAATTGAAAAAAAATATATACATACGTAGTGTATATATATATATATATATATACATATATATATATATATATATATATATATAAGGGAAAAACATCTTAGTAGTGATGCACTGGCAGTCATGTTGAATGAAAATGATCGCCAGGAAGAGCTGACAAATGAGGATATAGAGGAAGGTATTAGGTCATCAACAGAAGAGGTGGACTTGGATGACGACGACTCAAGGCCATAAAACTGGACTTTGGAACATATTGTATTTTTAGATAGACACAGAATAGGAATATGTCTGCCATTTTGAGTGGTTCATTAAACTAAAGATATTTGATTAAAAGTTTCCTTTTTTTTTATTTCTCGAGTAGAATTTGATGTTACTGATATATTTCATCTTACGTGGGCATTAGTAAAACCTGAAGTCTAGGGATAAACTGATGTCCGTATACACACACATATATATATATATATATATATATACATATATATATGTATGTATACATATATATGTATATATACAAATAGATAAATGTATATATATAACATATATATACATACATATACGTGAATATATATAAACATGTATGTATATATATATATATATATATATAGATAGATAGATAGATAGATATATAGATAAATCGATAGATACATATACATACACGTATATTTGTATATCTATCTATCTAAATATACATATATATATATATATATATATATATACATATATATATATATATATATTATATATATATATATATATATATTATACATATATTATATATATATATATATATATATATATATATATATATATATCAATATATATATATGTATATATATATGTGTTTGTGTGTGAGTGTGTGTGTGTGTGTGTGTATGTATGTATGTGTGTGTAAAGAAATCTTAGCAGAAACCTGCCTATTTGAAATGATACTTTAATTCATTGATTCTATATCAATAGTAAAAGTAGTGAATTAATCAAAATAGATTATGTGAAACTATTAAAAAAGAGAATGACCCAGATTTCTAAAATGATTTGAAAAAATGGCATTAAAAAAACCAATTCCAACTAGGTTATAAATAGTTTAAAGGCTGATCAGTGAAGGAAACAATCAAATTTGCAACTCGCCATAAAAAAGAGAGATATTGCGAAAATGCACAAATGAATAAAAAAGGGATAGCTTTACTTCTTCATAATCATAGAATATTTCCACCGAAAATAATTGGATGCTATATAATATGACTCTTAATTGCCTACAATAATATTCTTTTCAATTACCCAGTTTTCTGAGCAGGCAAATAAAAAAAGAATATTTCATAAATGCAATTATTTGAACTTCTAGTTAGTTGTGAGTCTTAATCCCTTACATAAAATCATTAGGTCATCATTCAAGTGTTTTATTGCCTTACTGAATTAATATATATATATATATATATATGTATATATATATATATATATATATATATATATATACATATATATACATATATATATATATATATATAAACACAAACACACACACACACACATAAACACAAACACACACACACACACACACACATATATATATATATATATATATGTGTGTGTGTGTATATATATATATATATATATGTACATACACACACATATATATATATATATACATATATATATATATACATATATATATATATGTATATATATGTATATATATGTATATATATATATATATATATACATATATATATACATATATATATATATATATATACATACATACATATATATACATATTTATATATATATGTATATATATATATATATATATATATATATATATATATACATATATATATATATATGCATATATATAATATATATATGTATATATATATATATATATATGTGTGTGTATATATATATATATATATATGTGTGTATATATATATATATGATATATATATGTATATATATATATATATATATGTATATAAATTCAAGCACATCATAAAATTGCAGAGGGATGTGCATTTTAAAAAGATTAGGATCAAAGCCAATTAATGGCAATGGATTGATAAAAACAAATAATAAGAATCATGAAATAAATTAAAGACATTAATTTAAAATAAATTAAAGACATTAAATTAAAATAAATTGAATTAATCTAAATAGATTAAATTGAATTAATGACATTATTTCGTAATCACCAATTTAATATGATTAACAAAAACTCGGGGCGCCCCATAAGGTTTAAGGATTATTTAAGGATCTTTGCCGAGTTCCTTCAGCCCGTACCTGATCTTGCTTCAAATCCCTCTGTTATATCCATCCCTATTTCCATTCTTCCTTCTCTCTGTCCAATTACTTTTAGCTTTTACTTCACAGTGCCACGACAGAATTGCCCCAAAGATCACCCTAGGCACTGAATTACCTAACGGTCCTCACATATCCCAAATTTATCAATCTCATTCACAACAGATAAAAAGATAATTTTTGAAACATATTAACGGGAATAACATGAAAGCTTTGAGTTTATACCAAAAGCACATTATGTATACTAAAAGCGTGCTGATATAACAAATTCTTATATACCCCCCAGTAAAGAACTATATTCAGTTACACCATGTAAATGTTTCACTCATTAAATACTTTGCCATGCTCAAAGGAAAACATATAGGAGAAATATGAAAAATAAGGATAAGTTTTTTTTTTCTTTTTTTTTTTTGAAAAAAAAAATAGATTTTTTTTTTTTTTTATGGAACTTTGTTGCTATTCAATTTACTGTGTCACTCTAAGATCTTATTCCATATTCATTGGAATTATTTAGGTTGCTTATTCTACTGGCTTCCCAAGCAATGCAATTAATCAACGCAATTATAGCAGGATTATTGTTTGCTAGTGGGATTTACTACGGCTTCTATTAAGCTGAGTATTGAAGTGAATGCAAGTTGCTATGACGTAAGGGCTGCATTATAATGTCGACCTTTTTCGTATCTTTAATCTGTAAAAGGGTATGGTGGCCTCATTAAACAACTTAGAGCTCCGTTCCACCTGAAAAAAACGTGGAATATAATTAATAGAAGACCAATTTCATCTCCCCAATCTTTGTTTATGAATAACAGCTCTCATCTTGCAAATCTCAGTAATTTATTATCGTATTTATTTCACCTCGTATTAGAATTATATCCCAGACGTAACTCCTATCAGTAACATAGTTCAATTAAAAGAGAATACGATTATATATTACTGGATTTTGATAAACAAAGGTTCCAGCTGCACTATTTACGCTAGATTTAAAAATTCAAAGGGTAACTAGCTTCTGAAAAAGATAATTGAAAAGCATTGGTGAATGGCACGAATAGCAAACTGATGTTGTCACGACCCGATTTGGGTAGGCCGTGACCCAGATTCTTTGTTGGATATTAAATGAGATAGTTGGCGGTAAATAAGCAAGTACAGAGAATGAGGAGGCAACAGCCAAACACCAAGAAAATGAACAAAGTTTAATAATAATAAATTAATACCTTAAGACTAAGACCTTAAAACTAAAATAGCCTTGTACCAAGTCATCTCAAAGACTTGAATGAACATACATGAAAATGTACAAGGAAATACTTAATCCGACAGGAACAAACTTAATTCCATACCAAAAACTTAATCACTAAGCACAAAGAATAAATGCAAAAACTTATAACACTAAACAACAAGATTATGTGCTCAACTAGAGTGGGCCCCAAAGACTATACCTTAATTCTAACAAGAAAATCATTAACATTAATGGGATAATTAACTTGAATAAACCTCAATCCTACCTACCTAACTAAATAATCAATACACACAAGACATATACAAAATTAGCAAAATTTCCCCTGAAAGAGAATCACGACAAGATACATCTATTTATTAATATATATTTATATCAAACCTTACGCCTCGCCTATAACGGCAGAAACCAACACAACTCGTCTCTGAGCAAGTATAAAAGCGCAATAGGTCAGCCACAATCAACTTAAGACGTCTACGAGGGCAATGTCCCTCTCCAATGAAATTAATTCTTGCAAACGAAGATACTCGAGGTTGCACGTAAAAGGGGAAAACCTCTTACCTATGGGATGGCTCCCTACATGGCTCCTCACGGGCTATTCAACCCCCGACGTATAATGCAGCACAAAGATCCTTGATCATGGCGAGGTACGGCGAGGTACGGCAAGGTACTACGGATGCAAATCCTACAGAGCTGGGGTCCTACGTCAGCCCCACCTCTACGTGCGCTCCTTGCACGAGAGGGGATACAAAAAAGCAAAGACGAGTCGCACGTGACTTACGTGCTAGCCAGCAAACGTGTACGTGCCAGCGTCAAGAAGAAAAGTCGCGGGTGACACTTTCCTCACTCACTAAATCCTCAAAGCGAAGCAAATATAATTCCATCGATGAAGAAGTCAAACTTAGTTGTTGAAGCATTAGCAATAAGCATAGTATCCTATTGCTCCACGATATGGAATGGATGTTCAAATTTAAACTCTCAAAAAATACAGAAGATTCAAAAGTTTGCATCGAAAGTCGCCTCAGGTTATGGGAAAAAAATATGATCATGCCTCACCGTATATTAGAAAACTGGAATGGTTAAAGATAGAAAATAAAAAAGTTTATGATGTTTGTATTTTTGTTCATAAAATATTGCATGAACATATACCCCAAAGAATATTAAGATTGGAAACCATCGAGCAGACGAGATCTCGTCAAACTAGGCAGAGCAGCAATCTGATGGTTCCAAGTAGGCGAACAGCAATAGCTGATAGGGCAACTTCAGTCAGGGGACCTAGGTTATGGAACGCACTACCTGTGGATATTAAGGAATGTGGAAATTTACCTGTGGATATTAAGGAATGTGGAAATTTACCTGTTTTTAAAAAGAAATTGAAATCATTCTTATTTGCGAGCCAGCAAGGATTATAATATTCTGGTTGAAGTGTGCAACACATTGGTTACTTTTAAGTGACTAGTTTGCAGTTTGTAATGTAGGGCTGAAAGGTGATAAACTGAAAATTAAATTTGATTTTATTACTGTATTTTTATTAGCATTGAGGACATTTATTGTCACCTTTTTCAGACAAAATGTATTTATACGTGCGTGTGTTTTTATCTACAGTATGTATATATTCATTATTGACCGTATGTAAAAAAAAATTTTACCTTTTTAGACACTACAACGTTCTTGAATTTTTATACATCATGTGTTTTGGACTTGTCTTAGAAACATCTTAATTTACTAAATATAGCTAATTTATACGTAAATTATTATTTTTAATGTAGAATTTTAAATAGTTTTATTGTAGACGTAATATATTATTTATGGATTTTAGATCGTAGTAAAATACTATCCTAAATGTATTTTAATAGGTCATTACTATTTAAGAACCTTCCAATGAGAATACATTCTTTATGTAACAGAATACCCATTGCTTTATGGAATAAAGGGATTATTATCATTATTATTATTATTATTATTATTATCATTATTATTATTATTATTATTATTATTATTATTATTATTGAATTTCAATAATATGGATCGCTGCAACGTACATCTTGTAGGGGAGAAAATATTGCCCGAACTAGCGTCCTGAACACTCGGCAATCCCACCACAACCCCGTCGCTGACACCCTTAGTCTGATCCAACCAAAAGTAAACAAAACAAAAGTTAATAACAGTTGTTCAATAGTTAACAACTGCTAAAGAGGGGGGGGGGGGTCACTGAACAAATAGATGAGCTCCAACACTGATAATATACTGAAATAAAAATAAATAATGTAACAGCATATAAAAACACACAGGGACGTGACAGATGTATTATTGATATTTATTATCGAATCAATTACCATGTGTAGCCTATATCAAGCTCCCTACAAAAATTAGAAACATATAATTTGATTTTTCAGAATTTTCAGTGGTATTTCACAATGTTTATTTCTTCATCATCTGTTTGTATCCATAAGAAAATCAAATCTTTAGCGCTCTTTTAAACATTTATTTACGCCTTTCTTAGCATAGTTGATAACATTTTTCAGAGACATGATATGTTATTTAATTATGTTCCCTAGTGTATTCGTTTAAAACGATTTCATAACGTAAATTTAGATTATATTGACATTATGAATATGAAAGTTAGGAGAATCATTCTAATGACAGGGTATGACGTGAGGGGGTTAGGGTAGGCATCCATGAGGGTGCTGATGTGGGGAGCGAGGTCAGAGGGGACCAGTTGGAAAGATGTCGACGAATAGGAGTCTGCGTTGACTAGCCGTGGGTGAGCTACATCAACCAGGAGGTGGTATTGGGATACGAAATCCACGCCTAGGATTGGCAATGTGACATCAGCAACAAGAAACTTCCAGTGATATTTGGCGCTTCTAAACAATAATGTGGGGTCTCGTAAGTGTGTGTTGGTATCGCACATCTATTGGCAGCTACCAGGCGAACGCTGGCAGATTTAAGCAGACTACATCGTGTCCTAGAAATTTCACTTAGCAGAAAAAAACGGCACCACATATGCCTCCCAAATATCACATATTCGTACCTGAATCATATAAAAAGAAAAGATTAGTGACAGGAAGGCCACTGCCACAAGCGACGGCCTTGTTACAATTTTTTTTTACCACTGACAACCATTCTAACATTTCTTTGTAGAAGCCCAAAATCTGAAATGGTAGTAGCATAACTGATGTCATTTGGGCATCAGTATGTGGCTGTAGAGGTCATTGGTTTAGGCGGG
The DNA here is from genome assembly GCF_036898095.1 of Palaemon carinicauda. Taxonomy (NCBI): domain Eukaryota; kingdom Metazoa; phylum Arthropoda; class Malacostraca; order Decapoda; family Palaemonidae; genus Palaemon; species Palaemon carinicauda. The sequence continues at coordinate 42,002,570 of NC_090748.1, forward strand.
AGCAAATTGTGTGTGGTGTGCGGCTTTGTGGCACTCCGCCTCGTCACAGGGTGATCGTCTGTGTCCTACTGTTTACACGTCACCTTCAATCAATGTTGAATAGTTATTCCCTTTGTCAGGAGTGGAGGGGTTGATGGAGGTATAGCAAATGGTGAAGTGGGTCTCCTCAATGGCGTCAACTTTGGACATCAAGTCTTTCATGGGCTAAATATTGGCATTGGGTATGACAGCTCATATAGGTTCTGGTAAGCATCATACCAAAATGGGGCGAAGAAAATTCACCTAACGAATAGAGCCGTCTGCAGCAGTTTGCAGGCAAGTGATAGTGGTCTTTTCCCTAAGGACGAGTAAAGCCTTCTGGGTACCAAAGAGTTGTTTGAAGAGTTGTAAAACCCAGGCCATACGGGCAGCTGGCGATGGCAAGTACTGCTCCAAGAAGTATGTTTTGAGGGTTTCATACGCTATTGGGGTGTCTCCTTGCTCACAAAGCCAATTGGAGATACTAGGGAGTGTCATCGGGGATCGCCCTGAGAACATAGTCTGCTTTGGTGCTTGACTGAGTCATGCCCTTGATGGGAAACTGGTAAAGGGAGGCAGTTTCATTAATTTGGTGTATGTCAATAAGGCAAATTCGGTGGGCGGCATCTTCAAACAGTAGGGCTGAGAAATGAGGGGGAAGGCAGCAGGGAATGATTAATCCGGTGGTCACCGATTGTGCTAGGAGGGCCATTAGGTGATAACTGAGAAGAGAGGTGAATGCATCAAACTTTATTTCAGCGGATCATGAGTTTATATACAAGCCATTCACAGCAAGAACGTCACAAAAATTCCATCAACACAATTCAAGAACAGGCAGGCTTAAACAGGGTATTTTAAGTGCTATGGGAGAGCGATGAATACAAAAAAAAAAAAAAAAAAAAAAAAAAAAAAAAAAAAAAAAAAAAACTGAAATACTGTTACATTGTAAGAGCGTATGTAAAACACGTTCAGTAAACATTCATGTGACGCACTGGTAATGTTCTAGGCCCACATATGGCCTTTTATGGCCACATGCAGTTGCGTGCCAGTATCAAAGGCTGCAGAGGTAACAAGGAGGGATGTCGCATACTGCATATGATCAGTGTATCGCTACCGCATGTTACGTTTGACGAAATAATGCTGCAAATAGATATCTGACTCTCGATGGATAAATTGCAAAATTCTATTACAAATGGAACCTAGTTGCTGCGTAGAGCTGTGTTGAGGCTTATATAGCGCCAAAATTGCTTAAAAGGGCGTCCTATATGTAACAACTCATCATATGGAAGTTTGCCATGGCACCCTAAATATCAAAACTGATCCAGTGCGTGATGGACGAATATCTACAAGTTACATACATTATGATCCCGTAAATATTACAAAAGTTTATTGCAATTCTGCAATCATGCAGAAATCCAAGAATTTATAGAAAAGGGGAAAACTGCCATCAGTTGAATTGTGAAATATTTAGTTTTAACACAGTGGGTAATGATGTCTCAGCAGGTAGACCATTAGTTTCTCGTAAACCCCTTATTCTTAGCTTCTAACAGGCCACTACAGAGATAAGTTGAATATTTTCTTACAGTAGCTTCACAAGAGAGAGAGAGAGAGAGAGGAGAGAAGAGAGAGAGAGAAGAGAGAGAGAGAGAGAGAGAGAGAGAGAGAGAGAGAGAGAGAGAGCCACAGCATAGCTGAAAATTAAATAGAGTTTTTTTCTGGTAAATCGAGAGGTATTGAATTAAAAGCTCAAGATAGAGAGGACTGGCGAAATCTAACAGAGCCTTTTGCGTCAATATGCGTAGGAGGAGATGATAATGATAATGAATTCAAATGGATATAAAAAGACACTTATTCGCTCAAAATCAGATATCACTTGTTAAATTCCAATTTATCATAATATAATTATTATTATTATTATTATTATTATTATTATTATTATTATTATTATTATTTCTATTACTTGCTAAGCTACAACCCTAGTTGGAAAAGCAGGATGCTATAAGCCCAGGGGACCCAACAGGGCAAATAGCTCAGTGAGGAAAGGAAACAAGGAAAAATTAAATGTCTTAAGAACAACAACAACATCTAAATAAATATTTCAATATACACTGTAAATACTTTAAAAAAACAAGAAAAGGGAATTAGATAGAATAGTGTGCCCGAGTGTACCCTCAAACAAGAAAACTCTAATCAAAGACAGTGAAAGACCATGGTACAGAGGCTATGGCACTACCCAAGACTAGAGAACAATGGTTTGATTTTGGAGTGAATCTTCTCCTAAAAGAGCTGCTTACCAGAGCTAAAGAGTCTCCTCTGCCATTGCCAAGAAGAAAGTGGCCACTGAGCAATTACAGTGTAGTAGTTAACCCCTTGGGTGAAGAAGAATTGTTTGGTAATCTCAGTGTTGTCAGAAGTAAGAAGAAAGAGGAGAATCTGTAAAGAATATGCCAGACTATGTGGTGTATGTGTAGGCAAAGGGAAAGTTAACTGTAATCAGAGCGAAGGATTCAATGTAGTGAAGGGAGATATGGTAACTCGTTGCGTATAGGGGTGTGACAGGGTGCACTTCCTCAGAGCAAGGTGTGTTAGAAATTCCCGTGGCCAACTGTATCTCTCTTTTAGCTTATTATGAAGAATAGATTATCAAAAATGTTAACTCTCTCTCTCTCTCTCTCTCTCTCTCTCTCTCTCTCTCTCTCTCTCTCTCTCTCTCTCTCTCTCTCTCTCTCTCTCTCACACTGAAGATTTTCAACACTGAACGATATTCATATGCACAATAGATGAAAATGTGAACATGAATTTTTTTAACAAAGTAGAGTGACCAGGATATCAGTGATAAGAGTAACATGAAGGTATTACATATAGCTTAAATAAATGAATTGCAAAAGACCAAAAAGTTTAATACCATTCATGATTTTAGTATATTAGACAATTTTGCTGACTTGGGTAACATCAGCTAGGTATATGACCAAAAGATGGCCAAGTAGATTTTCACGTAGTTATTCGATAGTATGGTAATTCATTATCAAAAATTCAAATGTTCATTTATCTGTTATGTATCAACATAATTTTTACTAAAGAAACAGAAGTTCACGATTTTTGTTTATATAGTGAAATGTAATAAGGTATGGTTTTCAAAATAGCCTATAAAATCGATACGAATTTACATTAAAGTTTGCAAAAGGAAAAAATATGTATTCTCAACATAATACTATACCAAAACTAGAACAACCAGAGATTTCAGACCTCCAACAATGGATGCTGCCAGCATATAACTAATGTGTACGGGCAATGCCTCCCAATTTCACATGTTGACTGTACAGTACAATGTGAAAAGTGCAATGTTGATCCAGAATCGTGATCTTGATCTGTACCACCTTCAAAATGGTATGACTAATAACATTGCATAATATATATGCATTCTTAAAATTTGGTGAAAATCCAATGTGTCAATTTTTTTACGTAATTTCTAAAATTGTGAAAAATGCAAATCCTGACCTAGAATCTAGATGTGGTATCTGTTTGTCTCTAAAAGTTAATGGATTTGTCCATGGCTAGAGACCTACCTGTGGTTAAAAGTTTTTCAAAATCAACCTGGCTATTTTTACAGGATCCGGTTCTTCTCCAAAATCTAAGGAGGTCGTTCATGAACTAAGATCCCTCTGTGGTGAATATTTCGTTAAATCTGTTGTGTAGTTTTGACGTAATCCTCTCTACAAATACTCAGACATAAAAATAAACCTGCTCGAAAATATAACCTTCTTGGCAGAGGTTATAAACATGATATATTGCAGATTATTAATATATTAAGAAAAAATATGATTGTGTCCTAGAACTTTAATTTAATGGCCATATGACTATAGTCACATCGAAGTTCCGTAATCAAATCCTATTAGTTTCCTCGATAGAAAGTAATCCCTAATGCGAAAGGTCTATAATTACCAAAGTTCACAATCCCCATCTAAACGACACCCAATTATGGGCGATATCATATCTATGCTATCAGAGAATCTATCCCTTCTCATTACAAGGGAGAATACATTTCACAGTGTCTAGGAATGAAGGCTCAGAGCAGCATTACGCAATAAGGCTTCAAGAATTCCAATAATTAGATTGCAAATTACCATTTAACAAGAACAGGAGAGGATAGATAAATCACGAAGCAATGAAATCGACGGGGTGAATCGGGAGAAAATTAAATATACATTTAATAATCATCTTAAGGGAACCTGTCTGAGATATGATAATTTTATTTTGGCAAAAGAAGGAAATGTTTTCTCCATGCAACTGATATGAATTATATCATCGGGTTTAAATGTTTACCGGAGAGATATTACTAATCTATGGAATGGTGTCGTTTTGTTATTTATTAAGGTGAATAAATATAGAAGCATTACAGTAGGGGACAAAATTCCATGCATCTACACTTTTATTATCATTATTATTATTATTATTATTATTATTATTATTATTATTATTATTATTATTAATGTTTAGGACTCCAGCCACCCGTCCAGATAATACCGCTATCGAGTTAATGGGTCCTTTGACTGGTTAGGACTCATTTTTCTTTTGCCTACACATACACCGAAAAGTGTGCCCTATTCTTACTACATCCTCCTCTGTCTTCGCAAACTTTTTAACACTGATATTACAAGACAATTCTTTTCGCTCAAGGGTAAATTACTAATCTGTACTTGATCAATGGCTACTTTCCTCTTGTTAAGGGATGAAAGTGACTCTTCAGCTATGGTAAGCAGCTCTTAAAAGAAGAAGGTCACCTTAAAATCAAACTATTGTTCCCTAGTCTTGGGTAGTGCCATAGCTTCTGTGCCATGGTCTTCCATTGTCCCCTTTTTTGAGAGTACACTTGAGATAATAATAATAATAATAATAATAATAATAATAATAATAATAATAATAATAATAATGGTACTACTACTACTACTACTACTACTACTACTACTACTAATAATAATAATAATAATAATAATAATAATAATAATAATAATAATAATAAGACATGGATTGAATAATTACCCAATAATTTCTTGTTCCAAGTTGACCATCTTTTAGCCTATTTCACATTTTGTGACCTTCTTCATAACCATTAACATTACTCAAGAGGCCGGTCATATTATCAGAGGTATTTACCTTTTAAAATTTAGAGTTCCACAAAACATCCATGAATGCCAGGAACAAGAACAGTTTTGAAATGTTCAAATATTTGCGAGCATATTAAACCTTTCATTAGTAATCACAAAATATCATGATGTGATTGTTTCTTCTGTAAAATATCAAAAAGAAAATACTGATGTCACAATTGTTATACTTATGTTCTATAATATACTTCATTAGTTTTCGTAGGTCTTGATCAATTTTAATATTTTGTTTTATAGTTTGTTTAACGCTGTTAATTTTCTGTTAGCGATAGAATATATTTCTCTATAATGCTAAGCTAAATGTTTTTATTCTAATACGACCTTTTCTTTTAGGTTCAGGTGGCATCTAAATCTGAAGATTAACAACCGTGCTAATCTTCAAACATTGCGCTGATATTGGAATGGGGAACTGATTTTCTGATATTTCCTTGAAAAATCCCATCGCTTAACAAGTAGCTTACTTTGTGATGGAATAGACTTAGTTATAAGCTTGTCCAATGAGCATTACTCTGTATTATATATATATATATATATATATATATATATATATATATATATATATATATATATATATATATATATATATATATATATATATATGATAAATTTTGCACATTTTTACGTGTTTTTCATATTCAAATAAGCCATATATATTTTTGATATATTAATGTCTGGATTCTCTTAACGACCTCGGGATCAGAGCCCCAGGCGAAATCACACAAAGACAAGAGCTTGGCTCCGGCCGGGAATCGAACCCTGGTCGGCAAGCTTATATAGACAGTGACTAACCCATTCGGCCACGAAGAAAGATAAAAGTCAATGACAATTCTACTGTACTTATACCTGTCGAATTCAGGTATTTTGTACTTAGAATTGAAATCACCCCATCTTCACCATCGTAAAAATGTGCAAAATTTATCATTAATTGAATGCCAAGTAACAAACTACCAATTAGCTACGATGGTGAAGATGGGTTGATTTCAATTCTAAGTACAAAATACCTGAATTCGACAGGTATAAGTACAGTAGAATTGTCATTGACTTTTATCTTTCTTCGTGGCCGAATGGGTTAGTCACTGTCTATATAAGCTTGCCGACCAGGGTTCGATTCCCGGCCGGAGCCAAGCTCTTGTCTTTGTGTGATTTCGCCTGGGGCTCTGATCCCGAGGTCGTTACGAGAATCCAGACATTAATATATAAGAAATATATATGGCTTATTTGAATATGAAAAACACGTAAAAATGTGCAAAATTTATCATTAATTGAATGCCAAGTAACAAACTACCAATTAGCTACGATGGTGAAGATGGGTTGATTTCAATTCTAAGTACAAAATACCTGAATTCAACAGGTATAAGTACAGTAGAATTGTCATTGACTTTTATCTTTCTTCGTGGCCGAATGGGTTAGTCACTGTCTATATAAGCTTGCCGACCAGGGTTCGATTCCCGGCCGGAGCCAAGCTCTTGTCTTTGTGTGATTTCGCCTGGGGCTCTGATCCCGAGGTCGTTACGAGAATCCAGACATTAATATATAAGAAATATATATGGCTTATTTGAATATGAAAAACACGTAAAAATGTGCAAAATTTATCATTAATTGAATGCCAAGTAACAAACTACCAATTAGCTACGATGGTGAAGATGGGTTGATTTCAATTCTAAGTACAAAATACCTGAATTCGACAGGTATAAGTACAGTAGAATTGTCATTGACTTTTATCTTTCTTCGTGGCCGAATGGGTTAGTCACTGTCTATATAAGCTTGCCGACCAGGGTTCGATTCCCGGCCGGAGCCAAGCTCTTGTCTTTGTGTGATTTCGCCTGGGGCTCTGATCCCGAGGTCGTTAAGAGAATCCAGACATTAATATATCAAAAATATATATGGCTTATTTGAATATATATATATATATATATATATATATATATATATATATATATATATATATATATATATATATATATATATATGTAAATATATGTATATACATATGAATATAATATATATATATATATATATATATATATATATATATATATATATATATATATATATATATATATATATATATATATATATATATATATATATATATATATATATATATATATATATATATATATATATATATATGTACATACATACATATGTGTGAGTGTATATAAATACATACTTATACACACACACACATGAGCTTGGGGACTCCTCCTACTTAACACCTGACTCAAGCCCAGGTAGCTGGTAAGGGAGTGTCATTGTTCTCTAAATCTCTATATGTATGTTCGTACGTTTGCTTTCCCTATAAAATGTAAAGAAACCTCTCTCAATAAATCGTATATTTCGTATTTTCATTTTCCCTGTCGTTCTTCTGCATCTGAGCATCACGTTTTCCTATGATTTTTACGCATATATATATATATATATATATATATATATATATATATATATATATATATATATATATATATATATATATATATATATATATATATATATATATATATATATATATATATATAAAACGGATTTTGAGCGAAGCGAAAAATCTATTTTTGGGTGAGGTAGCCATGTCGTCCTGATGGAAGTTCCTTCATTAGTAGCTTCCTAGGTATATTTGACTACATTGATATATCCCAGAGAATTTACGGTAGGTATCCAGAATTCTAACTCCCGGAGCGAATATCCCTTAAAATTTAAAAAGGGATATCGCGTATATCAGAGGACGTATTCTTGACACGTCTCATAGCTATCCACACCCCCAATAGCGTTTTCGCTTCGAGAGGGAAAAGTGACAAGAATATAGGAGAGTCGTTAAAGAGGCGATGCTCTCGACACTCCTACTGTACTGTAAATAGTGCGCCGAATCGCCGCCGCGAGGCACCACCAAGCCATTCTTTGTAGCTTTGTAGTGTTGCAGATACAGTACCATAGGGAGAGATTCTTTATCCTTTTGTAAAAAAGAGGGTGGGTCCATCAGGACGACATGGCTACCTCACCCAAAAATAGATTTTTCGCTTCGCTCAAAATCCGTTTTTCGGGCTCAGGCCATGTCGTCCTGATGGAAGTTTACCAGAGCATTAATGTATCTGTGGATTTTCAATAGTGCCATTATCTCGAGATAAATATTTCCTATTTGGTCTTCTGGACCAGAGACACTTGATGTTACCGTTATACATCAATTAACTGATCATAAAATATGTCAGTTCTTCCTGCCCCCTACAGGGAAAAGTCTAGGTAGACTTTAGGAAAACTCCCGAGGATTGTGAGTTCAAGGAACAATCTAGCAAACAGTATGTATATTAGTGTCATTATATACGTAAAGCCTAATTTGTACTTAGATGGTATAGTCCTGTATAGGTTACTGAATCCTCCCAAGTCTGGATATAAAGAGACAAACAGGTTTTTATCCATGTAGGAAACCTTAAATCAGTAAGATAAACAGTTAGTACAATAAGTTCTTACCTGTTTGCTTGGAATGGTAGAAACCATAGTTCCCCAATATTTCCTTAAATATTAAGAGAATCAAGGATGCTCTGATTTATACATAATTTCGAATGTTTGAAGCGAAAGAGACGCAAAGATTCTTTCTATTGTTTATTACAAAAATAGAAATTATGGTTGTAATCAATTACATCTTACGCTGAACAATTCTGCATAAAAGCATAAACAGTAATAACAGAAAATAAATAAGTTTCACCTGAAAAGGAAACATTAGCCACTCAGAGGGAAATATAATATTTCACTATGAATGCTGTTATTACTAGGAACACTGTGCATATAAGAATGCCTGGGACTTGTGTCAGCTTATTATGCTTGATGTCACCTGTATAGATAGAACAGGGTATAGTGTCTTCCTAAACACAATACTCAACATGATATACCTTAAAAGTCTATCATGTACACCCTTCACTAAAAGTCACAATTAGTGCACTGTTCTTCGCAGTAATCAAGTGGCAGGTTTTATAACACTGCCTGCCGCTACCACATGAAATTTTTATTCCTTGTAATTGCTTCACGTAGTGCTTGAAGAAAACTCTGGAAGACTTCCAACCAGTGTAAGCACGCAGGCTTTCAAACAACATTGTCTGAAAGAAATTCAGAGACGAGGCAACTTTTCTCAGATCATGACATGCGGGTGTACTGTCTGGATCCGCTCTGCGTATATGATTTTCGCCCTTATCTGTTTCAAGGATAACGTTGAACCAGAAGTCTCTCCCCTGAAAAGCTGACCTCCCTTAAAGTCTGAAATTCTACGAAGATAGACCTTTAAGCAATCCACTGGGCAGAGGAATGCTTCTTCCTTGAGAGGGCAGATTCTCCAGAGACCCCATTTCTTAGTGGGCAGCTCGTTTTTGGCGAGAAACGACGGGTCCGGTAAGAGGTTCAGTTCTCCGCTGTCTGTGAACTGAATGTGGCCATCATCCCTCGAGAGGGCCACTATTTCGCTAACTCTGGCTCCTGAGGCTAGTGCAAATAAGAATATCACCTTTTGAGTCAAGTCTTTCAGCGAGCAATCTTCATTGTTCAGGGTTGAGTTGAGTGAAGAACTTTATCCAAAGACCATGAAATGGGCTTTGGAGGAGCTGCAGGCCGAAGTTTAGCGCAGGCTTTAGGAATCTTGTTGAAGATTTCATTAGAGAAGTCTACCTGGAAGGCGTATAGTATTGGTCTGGTTAGGGCAGATTTACATGTAGTAATCGTATAAGCTGCTAAACCTTGTTCATGCAGATGAATGAAGAAGGACAAGCAGAAATCGTAGATATCTCCTAAGGATTCTTCGCCTTGACAAAGGCCACCCATTTCTTCTAGGAAGACTCATATTGTGTTCTTGCTGACATTGACTTGTATTCTTCTAAGAAGTTAATATTGTCTCTAGAAATCCCAAACCGTTTCTTGACCGCTAGGGCGAGAAAATCATGAGATGAAGGTTCTGGGTTTTCTCTGATGAAGCAGAGACACTCAATCTCTGCACTTGCTGAGTCAGAACTGGTTCCGGCAACGGGATCAGCTTCAGGCGTAGTTCCGTTATCAGAGGGAACCAAACGCTGTTGGGCCACTTATGGGCCACTATTGCTGCTGTCCCCCGAAAGGATCTCAGTTTGTCGAGGATTTTCAGCAGAAGGTTGGTTGGAGGGAACAGGTAGATCTTAGACCACCTGTTCCAATCTATGGACATTGCGTCTGTCGCTTCCGCTAGAGGATCCTCGTACGGGGCTACATACCGGGGTAGCTTCTTGTTATCGCTCGTTGCGAAGAGGTCTATCTGCAGTCCTAGGACTTTGCGTAAAATGAAAGAGAATGATCTTGCGTCTAGAGACCATTCGGACTCTATCGGGTTGACCCTGGATAGAGTGTCCGCCATCACATTGCGGAACCCTTGAAGGTGGACTGCTGACAAGTGCCATCTCTTCTTCTGGGTTAGACGAAGGATGGCCAATATCACTTGATTTATGTGAGGTGATCTAGAGCCTTGTCGATTTAGGCATCTCATTATAACTTCGCTGTCTAGAACCAAACGGATGTGGATTGAGCAGCAAAGTATCAGCTTTTTCAGAGATAGAAAAACTGTCATGGCCTCCAGAAAATTGATGTGGAAGGACTTGAAGAGGGGAGACCAGGTTCCTTGGACTTTCCGATGATGAGAATGACCTCCCCACCCCTCCTTCGAGGCATCCGTATGAACGGTGACTGCTGGAGGAGGTGGTTTCAAGGGTACCTTGTTTCTTAGGTTCTTGGCCTCCGACCATGGCTTGAGTAGTGATCGCAGACGATTTGGTATCGGTCTTTGTAGATCTCTTCGAGCGTTTGATGCGTATTTTCTCCAATCTCCTGATGCATCTTTTAATTGTGCTCTCAATACTGGATCTGTCACTGAGGCAAACTGGAGGGACCCCAACACTCTCTCCTGTTGCCTTCTTGATATCCTGTCGGATTAAAGGAGTCTTTTGACAGATCCTGCTATCTCTTTTCTCTTCTTTGATGGAATGGAAAGGCAGTGTGACTATAGGTCCAAGTGGACACCTAGCCACTGGAAATTTTGAGCTGGAGATAGCCGACACTTTTTCAAGTTGATATTGAATCCTAAGTGTTCTAAGAACTGGATCACTTCCTTGGAGGCTTGCATGCATTCTTCCTCGGATGTTGCCCACACCAACCAATCGTCCAGGTAGGCTACCACCTGGATTCCTTTCAGGCGTAGTTGAAGAATGACTGCATTCGCAAGTTTTTTTTAATACCCTTGGGGCTATGTTTAGGGCAAAAGCATGGCTCTGAAAACGTACTTTCTTTTCTGTAGTTTGAACCATAGGTAGGGGGAAACTTGATGGTTGATTGGAACATGCCAGTATGCATCCGTCATGTCTATACAGACTGTGAATGCCCGTTTGGGCAAAAGGGTCCTTATCTGCTGAAGCGTCAACATTCTGAACTTGTGGTTCACTATGAACTTGTTGAGTGGTGATAAGTCAAGAATGACTCTGAGCTTTTCCGAATATTTGTTCGGAACACAAAATAGCCTTCCTTGAAATCTAATGGATTTTGCCTTCCATATAACTCTTTTGTTCAAGAGTTCCTGAACAAATTCTTCCAGTACGGGGGTGAGTCTTGGAAGAATTGAGGGAAGTTTGGTGGAGTTGAGCTCCAACTCCACCCTAGTCCTTTCTTGATTAGGCTGTGGGCCCAGGGATCGAAGGTCCAACGATCCCGGAAGTGGAGAAGTCTCCCTCCTACCAGCAGCATCTCACTTGGAGTTCTGGTTGGAGGACTTGCGTCCTCGGCCACGTCCACCTTTGTTGCCCCTACCTCTGAAGGGGCGTCTAGAGGATCCTCGAAAGGAATCTCGAGACCTCGGCATAAAGGTAGTTGATGGCCTTTCAAATACTGGGGTGAAGACGGGCGACTGGGTCGCTAGCGTTTGGGGCACCAGTTGAAAGGTGGTGGTTGGTTGTGCCACCGTCTGGGGCATCATGGCCATGGAAAGCTGTTGCTGTTGCTTTGGCCGAGAGGGCACTCTTGGTCGTTTTGACTTGTTCTTCGGCTGGGGACCCTCATCAGCGGAAGATTTCCTTTTAGAGGACAAGCCCCATTTGGAGAGGAGATTCCTATTCTCCGAAGCGGCTTTATCTACGACCTCTTTGACCACTTCACTTGGGAAGAGGTCTTTTCCCCAGATATTGGAAGCTATCAGCTTCCATGGTTCGTGCTTCACTGTAGCAGAAGCGAACACAAACTCCCTACAAGCCCACCTGGCTTTAATAAAATTGTACAAATCCTTGGTGACTGTTGCCAAATGAGATTTGGCAAAGACCATGTACATTTCTGGGGTGTCTGGGATGCTTGCCATAGTCTCTAAGCCAGTCTGCAGAGACATGGAAGCAGCGAGATGTTCCTTAGTCTCCTGTTCCCTGCGCAGGAGAAACTCTGACAGCTTCGGGAGATTTTCGTTGAACTGCCGTCCAGCGATATCTGCCTCTAGCTTCCCAACTTTAAAGGTGTTATGGACATCCTTCCAATCCTTATCATCTGAAGGGAAGCCGAGGGAAAATGGTCTACACTCTTCAAGTGTAGTGCAAGGTTTCCCTGCCTCAACTGCCTTTAAGACTGCCTTAAACCCTTTGTCCATAAAGAGAAGGCACGTTAGGAGTCAGCAATAAAGGATGGGTGCTTTTTGCTGAGAGCCAGCACCTTGGAATTAGTGAAAGCCCTCTCTTTCAAGGTGGTTGTATATAAGGCCTGTGCCTTAGATAGTTCAAGGACAATCGTCTCCTTCGGCTCTGTTTCCTCCTTGGATGCTGGTTCCGTCCTCAGACGGACATAGCAATCCAGATAGGCCCCTTTACTATGCCAAAATTCGATTTCCTCTTCTGGAACTGTTCCCAGTTTCTCTGAGAGGAAGATCTTCCTCCCCCCCCCCCAGACATAGGCATATGCTCTGCGTACCTCCATGGGTTAACGTCAGAGAAGGCGGGGAGATCCTTAATGTTTAACTTCTTCGGGGCTAAACATGATGCAACTAGCTGATGAGTCTCCGTTCGGAAAGATGCTTCTTTCTCGGACTATTTCTTCTGAATGTCCTGCACCATGGACAGTAGCGAGTGTAGCGTACTTGTAATGGAATCCAACTGGGGTGTGGTGGAAGAAGTCGAAGGCGTCGGTTCAGTCACCGCTGCAGACGATACCGAAATCGTTTCGGTTATCTCGACTCCAGTCTCAGGAGGTATCTCATCCTCCTGCTCCAGTTCATCCACTAGGATATTATTCCCAGTCTCCTCCGAGACAACAGACATGTTGTCCTCTAATTGGATCCTCTGAAATGCATCCGAAACGTCAGGTTCTACCGGAATCTGAACTAAGGGGATCTCAGGTTGAGCCTGGGGAACAATTGCATCCGCAGATGTATTAGGGAAGAGACAATCCCTCATCCATTAACGTATACTAGTTCTGTTTTGGGAAAAAGATAACACCTGAAGGAAGAGAGTGAGTTTGTTATTTGGGGGTGATCGACCCATTTGGGCTTTATGGATTCTAATAAATCCAGTAAGAAAGTTGGGAACAATTACATATTAATGACTTGAAGGTTTATCATGAAGTGGCCTTTGTTTAATTTGCCATGATTTTCATATCAACCACAGAACTAAAGAATACATAAAAAGCGTATGAATATTCCATACTTTATTTGCCATGTATTCTTACAGGGTCCTCAATATATGGGGGGAGTGAGCATGGCAGAACCGGAAAAATAATTCTACAACCGGAAGAAAAGAAGCAAATTGGCTGCCATTCGTTATGAATCAGTTGGAAATGAATTTTGCATGCCTAAGGGGTAAGTCATTCTTTATAAATAGCATTGATTCATATTAGTGACAGAACAAATGACAAATTTGGAAGAATATGCTCAGGCAAAGGGAAAATTTTCCTCATTGAGATTTCTTAAAATACAAATCCCTATCATCCCTCAGCCCTGTGCATAGCATCGAATTTCACCTCACCAAACCATAAAATTAAAAAGTTAGTACCATGTTGGAAAGTTTTAACCTTATAGAAATACCTCAGGTGACGGAAAAATGTTGGTGGTTGTTCTCTGTTGGGTGGAATGTGAAGAAATTAAGGAGCGTCCTGCACTACCTGGACAGGAGGGTCTGAGCTCTTGTAGCTCTTAATCCAAAGAGAGACGGAAGTTCCAGGTATTAGTGCATGAATATGCCATATGAGCATACTGTATACTGAAAGAAACCTTAAAAAAAATAATTAGAAAAAAATAAAAGATACCATATATTATTTATTATTTGGTGGAAAATTTCAGTGGGAATGAAAATTTTGATATAATTTTTCGTTAATCTTAGGTTCTGGTCGACCTTTGAGTGTAGTATCCGTATTGGAGTGTTCCCTGAGAACAAAAGCTTTCGCAGTGAAACCTGTGAGACTTCTACAAAGACATGCAGTAGGTCCAGGTTGGTGGTGGCAGTTACGTCACGGCCGTAATTTAAAGCAGAGTAACTCAAATCTTCAGTGCTCTGTCTGTAGAATTTTCCACGAGTGAGCAAATTGGGATTTTATATTTGAATTGCGCCTTTAACACATTTTTTTTTTTTGGTGGGGGGAAATTTTAATATAATTTTTTGTTAATTTTAGGTTCTGGTAGACCCTTGAGCATGGTATCCATATTGGAGTGCTCTCTGAAAATAAAAGCTTTTGCAATGAAACCTGTCAGACTTCTACAAAGACATACAGTAAGTCCGGGTTGGTGGTGCCATTTACCTCACAGCAGTAAATTACAGAAAAGTAACTGAAATTTTCAGTGATCTGTCCGTGGACTTTACCAAGTGTTAGTGAGTTCGGATTTTATATTAGAACCGCGCCTTTAACAATTTTTTATTTATTCTTTGTTTTTTTTTTTTTGGGGTGGGGGGAATTCTAATATAATTTTTCGTTAGATTTAGGTTCTGGTCAATCCTTGAGCGTGGTATCCGTATTGGAGTGTTCTCTGAGAATAAAAGCTTTCGCAATCAATCCTGTCAGATTTCTACAAAGACCGGGTTGGTGATGCCAGTTATATCACGAGCTTAATTTACATAAAAACAACTGCAATTTTCAGTGCACTGTCCGTCGAGTTTCCCAAGTGTTAGAAAGTTCAGATTTTATATTTGAACTGCACCTTTAACACATCTTTTTTTGGGAGGGGTGGGAAATTCTATTATAATTTTTTTTTAAATTTGCGTTCTGGTCGACCCTTGAGCCTGGTATCCGTATTGGGGTGTTCTCTGAGGATAAAAGCTTTCGCAATGAAATCTGCCAAACTTCTAAAAAGACATACATTAAGTCCAGGTTGGTGGTGCCATTTACATCACAGCCGTAAATTACAGAAAAGTAACTGAAATTTTCAGTGCCCTGTCCGTAGAGTCTCCAAGTGTTAGTGAGTTTGGTTTTTATATTTGAACTGCTCCTTTAACACATCTTTTTTTGGGGGGGGTTGGGAAATTCTAATATATTTTTTTGTTAATTTTAGGTTCTGGTCAACCCTTGAGCGTGTATCCGTATTGGAGTGTTCTCTGAGGATAAAAGCTTTCGCAGCGAAACCTGCCAGACTTCTACAAAGACATACAGTGAGTCCGGGTTGTTGATGGCAGTTAGGTGGAGCTTCCTGTTGTTTGCTATAGGTATATCAATCAAATTATTCCCTTAATATCTCTTATTTATAACCTTACTAAAGTGTTCCATCCATCATTGCGTTTCTTCATCTTCTGTTGTTATAGCATTTATATCTCCCTTTTTAGTGGGTATACGCTTCTTCTTCTTTGCCATAGTAGAGATTTCCTTAATAATTCTGTGAGCAATGCCTACACCATAGCCACTCCCTGAATTAATAGATTTCCTGCTTTCCTGTATAAATATTCTCTCCAGTCATTCCTGATCTTTCTTTTGACTTCACTATCTATACTGGAATACTTAGCATGTTCTACCTTGCAATTTGCATTAATTCGTCAAAAACTTTCAACAGTCAATTTCACTCGTTATCTCCTTCTTATGGTATCGCAAGTATCCTTTGAGATCCGTGGTTTTCTCCTCGTAACTGCATGTGCTAAAACTTCACTACCAACTGACTGATATGTGTTCTTAATATCAAACCATTCCTCATTATTGGTTGGCTCTTCGTCTCTTAAAGTCTCTATATTTTATCATTATATGTTTGCCAT
>NC_090748.1:42023941-42028941 GCF_036898095.1 Palaemon carinicauda
CACACACACACACACACATATATATATATATATATATATATATATATATATATATATATATATATATATGTATATATAGAAGATATCGTGTATATATTTGAGTGTATGTCTGTTGTAGAGTAAATCCAAGAATATAATGAAGAAAATTTTCAACCTATATTCCATCATATATAAATTATGTTTGAAACGTATATTATGTCTATCAGTAAATAAACTATTCATAGATAAATTGAATAATATCTACCAAGTCAAAAAGAACAAAGTATAATATATTCGGAAAGGATATATTCGAATATTTTCGAGTAACTAGTTTTGTTCAGATTTAATTGTGAAATATTTCCCTTCAATTAATATAAATTCTAATACCAAATTTTACATTTAATTTCTCCTTGCAATAGTTTCTAAAGTAATAAAGGGGGAAGAATATATATGATAATTGGTCAAAAGGTCTATTGAAATACACAACTCGTGGGCTGGTAATAACTATAATATATGATTTTTCTATTATATTTCTTTAAAGCTGTAATTTAGATGTCTTTTCTCAGATGTCTTTAGATGTCTTTAATTCAGATGGAAATATTTCTTCATTTTACTATCTAAAAATATTATATATGAAAAAGCCTTTGATATTTTGTACCGGTAAATTTTTTGGAGAGTCCTGTGTTATTAGAGAACAACTCCTAAATATGTGAATTTGAATAAGTCTATTCATGAGCATAACAAGAGCAAATTTAATGATAATGGAGTGTTAACAAATGAATTTCCAGTGAACAGCGGAGTACTCCAAGGGAATGTGTTGTCACTATGTTGTTTTTCCTCCTCATGGAATATGTATTACGTAGAACAGTCGGAGATTGTGGAGAAGGATTGGGCTGAATTGGTGATAGTAAATAAGCAGACCTAAATTATGCTGATGATGCTGTCCTTGTTAGCAGCACACCACATGAATTGCAATGCTTGCTTACCAGAATGCATGAAATATCACACTAGTTTGGACTAAGATAAATAGACGAGAGACAGAGAAGCTGAGAACGGAGTATGCAATTGAAGATGAAACATCATTAAAAGAAGAAAGGATTAATGAGGTAGAATCATTCAAGTATTTATGAACTATGATCTTCATTACTGGGTTTTTAGAATTAGATTTTAGTGAAATATGAAAAAAAAAAAAACATATCACACAATGGCTAGGTTAAGTAAAATTTGAAAATCAAATCTCCTGAAATTACATAAAAAATTTAGACTATATATCAGTTCAGTGAGATCGGTGTTATTACTAGTGATAGAAATGCTGTATTAAACATCAAAGTAAATAAGAAGTATAAACTGAAGATCGTTTAAACATATGGACCAACTTGAAAAACCTTTTATGAAGGTCTGGAGATATCTATGAAAAAACAAAAAACTCTATTTAAATTTTTTGAGGTGATTTCAATGCTAAATTAGGTCAAACGAAGAGAGAAGAATCATCAGTAGGTAACTTTGGAGTAGGCACAAGGAATAACAGGGGATACATGCCTTTAGAATTTGCTGAAAAAAAAAAACAATCTTAAAATAATGAACACCTTCTTTTATAAAAATGAACATAGAAAATGGACATAGTGAAGCCCAAATTGAGAGAAAATGGACACAGTGAAGCCCAAATTGAGAAAAAAAAATTAGATAGGTTTTATTCGTAGCGAAAAAGTCTATTTAGGTAAAGATGTAAAAGTGTTGAACAAGTTATTCAAGCGTTCATAGAATAGTGAGAAGCAAAATTTGTTTAGATCTAAGGAAAGAGAGAGGATAATCAACTTTAAGAAAGAAATTAAGCACTCCTGTAATAAGAAAGAAATCTTATAAGTTTAGTTTAGCGATATAAAATAGGTACTCCCAGCTACGGGATGAAATAGAAGCAAGTAAAGAAGATATGAATAGTAATTTAACAAAATTTGTATTGGAATCAGCACAAGAGATAGGTGGAAGTGTTCCTAAGCAAGATCAAGGAAAACAATCGAAGACACCAAAAACCTGATTTAAAAATTGGAACCGAGGGTAAGATCTGAGAGATAAAAATGAATAAGCAGATCTATCACCCCCCCCCCAAAAAAAAAAAAATAGAAACCCAGAGTTTTCGTAATCATAATCACACCAAAATTAAGGAAACACTAAATTGATTGAAAGACTTGGAGCAGGGTGCCAACAGATGTTTGTTCGTGATAAATGGAGAAATTATACGTAATAGAGATGGAGTAACAAATATCACGGAGGATTTGTATATAATAATGTATAATAGTGATTTAAAAAATGACTTCAATAGAAATAATGAAACACCTACGACAGTACCAAATGTAACAGTAGGATAAGTAAAGAAGGCATTTAAATGCATGAAAAGAGGCAAAGCAGCAGGTAAAGATGGCCTAACATTTGATTTGATAATAGATGGAGGAAATATCATAGTAGAAAAACTGCCTGTGCTCTACACCATATGTCTGCAAGAATGTTGTAGAGCTTCAGCTTGGAAAAACTGTATCATTATACTAATGCACAAAATGGGAGACAAAAAAGACCTGAAAAATTCCCTCCCAATAAGTTTACTCTCCGTAATATATAGAATATGGACAAAGGTCATATCAAGCCGAATAGAATAGCTAGACTATAATCAACCAAGAGAGCAGGCAGGCTTAAGAGCTGCATGGCCCTGGCCTACATGACTGAGGACTATGAAGCGTAAAGTGGGAGATGATAAACGAGGTCCTTTGGGTCAATAGGCGTGGGAAGAGATGATGATGATATATATACATTCATACATACACACACACACACACACACACACACATATATATATATATATATATATATATATATATATATATATAAGTAGGCCTATATATATATATGTATATATATACATATATATATATATATATATATATATATATATATATATATATATGTGTGTATATATAATTATATATATATACATATATATATAAATATATATATATATATATATATATATATATATGTATATATATATATATATATATAGATATATATATATATATATATATATATATATATAAATATATATATATATATATATATATATATATATATATATATCATCATCACCCCCTAAGCATGTGTGTGCGTATTCATGTTCACATACTTTTGTTCAAATATTGTGTTTATATATATATATATATATATATGTATATATATATATATGTATATAAATTATATATATATACATATATGTAAATATATGCATATATATATATATATATATATATATATATATATATATATATATATATATATATACTGTATATACTTGTATATATATATATATATATATATATATATATATATATATATATATATACTTATATATATATACATATACATATATATATATATATATATATATATATATATATGTATATATATATATATGTATCTATATATATTATCATTATTATTATTATCAAATGTTAAACTACAACCCTAGTTGGAAAAGCAGGATGCTATAAGCCCACGGGCTCCAACAGGGAAAATAGCCCAGTGAGGAAAGGAAATAAGGAAAAATAAAATATTTTAAGAATAGTAACTGCATTAAAATGAATGTCTCCTATATAAACTTTAAAAACTATAACAAAACAAGAGGAAGAGAAACTAGATACAAGTGTGCCCGAGTGTACCATCAAGCAAGCGAACTCTAACCCAAGACAGTGGAATACGGTGGTAGGACATTTGCGTACTGGACATTTGCGTCCCAGACAGTTGTGTCTCGGAGAATTGCGTCCCCGGACAATTGAGTCCCCGGACTTTTTCGTCCCGGCAATTTGCGTACCTGTACTTGTTTTAGTGACCAGGTAATATTTGTTAAAAGATACGGAAGTAACTCTCTGTCTATCTGTATGCCTGTATGCATGTATATGTGTATGTAAGTATGTATGTATGTATATATGTTATCGCTCGATTACAAAACTACAAATTACTGTAAATAAGAGATATGGCATAAAACCACTGAAGTACAGAACTGAGAATTAACGTATTTATCTATTATTTTACTTTTGTATTTACGCAGACCTTTAGAAAAAAATTCCTGATTTCTCTAGAAGCAGAAGCATTCACGTTAGTTGAACCTCAGTTGTCGAAGTGGGCATAGGATTCTACTAATTTTCTCAATTTCATCGTGGAATGTTCATGACCGAACAGCTGATGACTTACCGAGGTCCAATAAAAGTTTAGAAGGGTGGCATAACACAATTCAGAATTCTATAACATGTCATCACCCCTCCATCTGGAAAATAGACTATCTTTCTTACGAGACGCTGCTCATAATATGCATACCTTTTAGGTATGAGCTTAAAAGTAGCCATCGGAAGTCATTATTAAAAATATATAACCTAAACTTTTTAGACTTTTTAAAGATAATAAAACGTGCAAATGAAATACTGATGTCTTTATGTATGTTCTTTCGTGTCCAGTATTGCTAAAGCTATAATTATTGTCAAAGTATGAAGTGAGAATCTAAATTATTTGATGCCATTAAAACATATGCATATTCAGGGTGGATAAAGGTATAAGTAAAATTACTGTGTAAAAGTATAGAGTAAAGGTAAAGATAAAAAGCTTTATAGAACCACTAAAACACTCATACAAGTACGCAAATATCTGGGACGCATATGTCTGGAGACGCAATTGCCCGTGGACACAATTGTCCGGGACACAACTGTCCGGGACGCAAACGTCCAGTACGCAAATGTCCTAGAACCGTGGAATATTATGGTACAGAGGCTATGGCACTACCCAACACTAGAGAACATTGGTTTGATTTTGGAGTGTCCTTCTCCTAGAAGAGCTGCTTACTATAGCTGAAGAGTCTCTTCTTCCCTTACCAAAAAGAAAGTAGCCACTGAAATTAGAGTGCAGTAGTTAACCCCTTGAGAGAAGAAGAATAGTTTGATAATCTCAGTGTTGTCAGGCGTATGAGGACAGAGGAGAACCTGTAA
>NC_090748.1:42036441-42043941 GCF_036898095.1 Palaemon carinicauda
AGAACAATTATTAGTGGTTACAGTAACACAAAATAACAGGTTTTACCATGGCAACTCGGTAGAACAAAAAACAGTTTAGACATAATCATAAACCAACACATCATTATCAGTCTTTCGATGAGTCACAGCACTCAAAGTACACCGCCATAAGTTTGCTGTCAAACTTTTAAGGTTTTCTAATAAAGAAGGTTAATGGACATGGAAGTGCATTAATCATTTGTTTGAGTACTGCCGCCCCTACCTTGATGTCACTCCCATCGGGGAAAAGTAGCAGGAATGATGTTGGCACTGGAAAAGTTAGAGCAGTAGTCGATAGGGCTTTCTTTGTGTTGAAAAGAAGAAAGTTCCAGAAGGTGATAATAGTTAAGTTAAATATTCCTGAAATACTTTGATTGTCAAGGGCAAGGGGAACTTTCCTATTGCTGATACCTTCTCAGGGAACTGGTGGATGGCCTTAGGATCAATGTTATGACCCAAAAAAAGTAACTCCCTTGATACCAAAGGTAGATTTGCCGCACCTGACTACAATCTTATTCTGCTGAAGGTGATTGAAGATTATATGAAGTCAACGTTAAGTGATCTTCTTTGAATGGGTAGAATACCAGTATGTCTTGTATGTAACATACACAGATGGGGAGGAACTATAAGATGCCTTTCATGAGTCATTGATATGTAGGACTAATTGGAAGTTTATGTGCCGAAGGGGGTTGGTGATGTTTATCTTGGTGAAGTCTTCTTGATTCACGGGCACCTAAAAATATCTATTTACGAGGTCAAGGGTCTAAAGTAATTTATCGCTGTGAAAATAGATGGTGATGTTGTCGATGTTGGGGAGGGAGTAGAAGTATAGTTCTGTGTGCATTTTAAGTAGGTTGTAATCCCCAAAAAGGTGTAATAATCCATGCTTCAGAAGGACCTGCAAGGGTGAAGCCTTGTGGCTTGAAGCCTCCTGACAAAAAGCCAACTTTTTTCCATTTCAATGAATGTACATTTAGTAGTAATCACATCTCTCTGGGGCCAAACGTCTGAGTCTTGTTAACATTGGTGGCGCTGTTATCTAAGTAGCGTGATAAATATTGTTTATGATTGGAACCATAAATGCAGACATAGTAATGGGCGGAAGACAGGATATAAAATGAAGGTGTCGGGTTTCCTGAGGTGGGGAACAAGGTTGGATGGAGTAAGACATAAGGATGCTAACTGGTAATGCTTTATAATATCAACCAGAAGATGGAAATGGGTGAGGAGATCGGTACCAATGACAGACAGTGTAATGTCAGAGATTACGCATTTCACCCAGAACTGGTGTCCCCCAAACAACAGTGTCAGCATAACATAACCATAGGTGGGTATCGAAGATACTTATGCCCCCACCAGCCAGATATTAATATGCTTAGAATAACGGGGCTTTACCGTCAGGAGGGAACGTGGCAAAAGGGAACGAGCGACACCAGTATATATCAGAAAAAAAAATCTATAAGTAGATGAGAGGACCATTACTACAGGTAATGGCCTACTTACATTTTTTTACTATTAACATACTGGGGAAATATTTTTTGCAGTAACCCCGAATCTGGAGTGGTATTAGCAGAATTGAGGGTGAGAGTGAAGGGTGTCATCTAGTGGCTGTTAAATGTATTGATTGGGGCACAAGCATAGGGCAGCATAGGAGGGTGGTGGGCATCTCCTTCGTTGCCCATACATGTCACAAGATGGATGCCGATGTCCTACGCCATTTACCTCATCTTCAGTCGCCTTTATATGGCTGGTCATTTCACCACAAGTGGAGATGTTGATGGAGTTTTTGACAGTTTGGAAGTGGTTGTCCGTAAGACCATTGACTCTAAGTCATTAAGTAATTCCTGGGCGAGTTGTGGTCTATCAAACAACCTGTCTGTAAATGTCTGACACCTGCATGTGAATTATTATACTTCGTCTTTGTAAGATGATGTTATTCCATGTCCAAAGGTGATCCTTAGAAAGGTACCCTAAAAAAATTCATAAAATCACCAAGATAGAATAGATCGTTGACCCACCGATATGATAAAAACCCTTTAAAAGAAATCCAGAGTCTCATATACAAGATTGAGAGTTCAAATAGGGAAACATAATCATGTTACAATAAGGAAAGACCATACTTCCTACTGGAGATGCATTTTGTTTCTTCAGTTGGGTGAAAATTGATACCAATTGTGTTAAATAAAAGAAGGATCAACACACTTCTATTTCGAGATTTAATCTCTCTCTCTCTCTCTCTCTCTCTCTCTCTCTCTCTCTCTCTCTCTCTCTCTCTCTCTCTCTCTCTCTCTGCCAAGAGACTCCTCTTACAATTGCTAACTAGACATAGTGGTGATAGCATGTCTATAATAGAAAATTAAAGCATAAAATATGGAATGTTAATGTCAAATATATTATATGTTCTTCCTATGGAACACATTTTACATCATATTTTCCTGTGAAAATTTGACTACGTAATATGGAGATTTTCATTACAGTCGTTGCAGTGGTCAGAATGTTTAACATCGCGGAAATATTCTTATTAAATAATTTGTATAGAATTCAATTTCCCAATGATTAATGCTGAACCGAGAACTCGATTATAAAATATTTTGAAAAGTATAGGCTTTATTAGATATAAAGCGACCTACATTTGAGGTTGTTGCAAAGAGCTCTTCTGCACGTAACTTTATTCCCCAATATCTATATGTCTATACTGTTAAAAAACCGTTATTTTAATCGGAAATTCTCCGTAAAAATATACTGTTCTCAGCCGTATTTCAATAAAATATAGGCGACCGTAATTTTACCCTACTTTGTTATTATCTTTTACGGGTTGGTGACCGTAATATCACACATTTACTTCAAAATATCCATTTTTAACATGGTAAATGTCTAGCAAGATTTATGCCATGATTTTTACCGTTTTTTAATGGCAAATTTTTAACAGTGTAGGTTTATCCCGGCTTTATATCTATTTGAATTTTAATACATTTAGGAAGCTTCTTCACCCACGCGAATGCTCATTTTGATTGTATCACTAAAATGAAAAATTTGGTTATTTAAGTGGGTGCCATTACAAAATAAAGATTTTTCTGTGATGATTAATGATAATGAAATTGATAATAATAACAATGATAATGATCATAATAATATCAATTGTGATAAAAATTATGATGATAACAAACATTTATCATACAGTTTTCAATTATCCAGAAAGCTTGATTTCATTGGTTGTTCAATAAATTCCTGAAAAGGCTATACAGTATGTGGATAATCCTTGAATATTAAAATGTTTCCTATATAGAGCTAGAAAAATATCTTTCAAAGAACTATAACCAAATAGGTTGAGATAATAATGATAGTTACATTATAGCCTATTGTCCATAATCCCATTCCCTTTCAAAATAATTTTTTTGTAAAAAAAAAAATGGCAAAAGTGACTCCATCAATTGTCGCAGTTCATGAAAACTACTTACATTCGTTAACTCTAGCAACCTATGGAGACTTTAATATATATATATATATATATATATATATATATATATATATATATATATATATATATATATATATATATATATATATATATATACACATATATATATATATATATATATATATATATATATATATATATATATATATATATATATATATAAATCCACCAGCGTTTACAAATTTATGCCAACAATTCAAATTCTTGCATTATTCACCACTCATTTTTTATTCGTCAGGTTAAAAGAACTATTAAATATTCATTGCATTATTTCTTAAATCATTCACTTCTGGAGGCATCTCTCCATCTGAATTATTCGCTCACAGGTCTTGTATTCATTGAATGTGATTGTATATGAAATAGTTTCCTTTTCTCTTTCATTAAAACCTTTTTTTTTTCTTTAACCATTTCATTCTAGGTTTTTGTCTTCGTGTCCTACTTTACCTAATCATTTCTTACTGTCCTCCAAACATAATTAATTTGAAAAAAAATTAATAATTGGTTTCCACATACTTATTGTTACTCTTAAGCCAAACTTTTCGTGGCTGCCTTTACGTATATACAGTTTCTCTTCCATTTATCCTATACTGACATTTTTATCTAATCAATTTTCATTTTCTAAACATGTATATGGAAGTTATGCATTTTCACAACTCTAGTAATACATACGTTCCATTTGCTAAAAAAATATTGTCATATACTCAACGTTTTTTACGCTGTTACTATATTTTCTTTTTTACATTCAATCTTTATTTAAATGACCCAGCCAATTATTCAGTACTTATTCTTCAAATACAAGCAAAATTCCTTTATATATGTTTGCATATATATATATATATATATATATATATATATATATATATATATATATATATATATATATATATATATATACATATACATATCTATATAAAACAGCGATCTACGAATCGTTGAGAGTAACAATGACATAAAACCTTTAAAAATAAGAAACATACAATGGCAAGCTTAAACAGGTTTTTTCATCATGTGAGAGAGAGAGAGAGAGAGAGAGAGAGAGAGAGAGAGAGAGAGAGAGAGAGAGAGAGAGAGAGAGAGAGCAATCACATTACAGTGTATGGCTCACACAATAAAACATTAAAGTGAAATAGAGAGTCGAACTATAGGCTGTTCATCTTCTAGGAGATACAGAGGTTTGTGTTACTTTTCAGGGGGCTTGTAAGGCTGGAGGGAGGAAGTGTTGTAGGAGGTTGCATACGAAAAAAAAAATCGTGTGGTGAATGTAGTTCGTTGGAAAAGGGTAAGATAAGAGTACGGCAGTCTAAGGATACGGCTCCTAAGTTCGGTTAGGTGGAGAACCTTAGGTTAGGTTGGTTTGGTTTGGTTTGGTTAGGTTAGGTTAGGTAAGGTTAGGCTAGGTTAGGTTAGGTTAAGTGATGTTCTTGTGTCTTTAAATGTGGTTTTTCACTCTGCCCCAACAAACTACAAAGGCTCAAAAATTGGCAGGGACGATAAACGGATTTCCATACATCATTTCAGCTGCTGAGACAGCCATGGTGTTCTTATGAGTGGTTCTGGATGAATGGAGGCCCCAGGAAGGCTGAGTAAACCAGTTGGAGTCACTGCAGTGGGACATTAAAGCTGCTTTGAGGGTGCGATGAAAGCGTTCAACTATTTCGGTGGCTGCAGGGTTGTAAGCAGTTGTCTGATGTAGGTTGATGCAAAGGAGATTCACCTAATGATGTCCAAAATGGAGAATGAAAGTGGTACTTCTGTCAGAAGTAATATGTTCAGGTATACAAAATCCCAAATCTTGCTATACACCCTGAAAGTAAGGATGATATACATGAGGTGGACGTTACATTTTCTATGGGGATGGCTTAAGGCCAATGAGTGGAGTAGTCAATGACAGTAAACATGTAACGGTGTCCATAAGATGCGATATGGTACCTACTACGTCGATGTGAATGTGGGCAAAACGGCTCTGATATTGAGGAAAGGCGTCAACTCCTGAATCCGTGAGTTGAAGTACTTTTGACTTCTGCCATTAAGTACAGAGGTGAACCCAATCCTTAGTATCACTACCAATAACGTGCAAATGAACTTCGCCTTCAGTAGATTTGCAGTAGATCGGCAGGAGGGATGTGGGAGGCCATGGATTAAATCAAAAACCTTTCTGCGAATGGGGGCTGTAACAAGAATCTTCATTTAATTCTCTCCCCAATCGCTAAAACAGAAATTACTCTCTTATTTCCTGCGTCGGATGGGGCCATGAGGGAAGAAGGTATATATATATATATATATATATATATATATATATATATATATATATATATATATATATATATATATATATATATATATATATATATATATATATATAAATATATATATATATATATATATATATATATATATATATATATATATATATATATATAAATGTAAATATATATATATATATATATATATATATGTGTGTGTGTGTGTGTGTGTGTGTGTGTATATATATGTAATAAATGAAATAGTTAATTATTACATGTTTAAAACACATGACGTAATATGTTATTGTGGATGAAGATGCTAGCGTGAGATTTGCTGTAGTCACATAAAATCATAACAGGATGTATTTTGCATCCCTCGGCAATGTAACATTTTTCTGAAGCATCAACACAAATGCATACCGTGTGAAAGATTGTGTCATCACTGGATGCAGGTGTCTTCCGAGAGACGAATGTAAAGTTTACATATTGTGTTTAAATGCTGAGACAACTAAACATACGATATCTGTGATATCGATAATTCAGGCAGTTCATATCTATACTTCACCTGAATTGGTCATCCGACCAAACCAGCTACACTCCTGTGATGGAGATGTTTAACACTGTTGTTTTTAGAGAATAAACCATTTTAAAGTTACAATGATGAACTTTATTTCAAGACTCAACATCTCAAACAACACATACTCAATGTGTGTTAATAACAGTAGCACACTAATAAATGGTGGCAGCGTTGGGATGAGCTCTAAAACTAAAAGTATAGATTTTAAATATGGCACTATAGTTGAAAGACAAGAAGATGTTTTTATTACATCGAGCAACGTAGTTGTAGAAGTGAATATGCAAGCAATTTTTCTTCCGGAGAATGATGTCACTAGCTTAAAAACCGCTATTTCAAGGTTTTCTGTCTTATTAGATGAGTTGCATAGAAGACATTTTCATTTGACTACATAGAGTTCGCTTGGACCGACACTAAAATTGCAGAGATGCTATCTGATGACTTGCAAAATAAGACTTACGAGACAGAATCTTTGGCTTGTGACCTTTTGATGTGGACTGTAGGACACGAACATAAAGAAAGACGAAATCCGTTTATTTTTGCTGCATTAAACATCTTTGGGTCTATTGCAAGTTTAGGTTTAGGAATTTCCAATCGTCTTAAGATTAGTAATCAAAATAAGAAAATTGAGTTCTTGACTCATGAAGATGAATTGATTATGTCAGAACTAAGGAATCCGTTAGCTTCAATCAATCAAATTATGGATTTAGTAAATGAACATTCAAGTAATATCAGTCAGATTATGGAAGTACAGGATTTGTTGGCAACGTTAACGTATTATGATTCAAAGATAGATCACATACATAACAGAATTGCACATTTCATTGAGAAATCCAAGGATTATGTAGAAGCTATCATGTTAGCAACTAAAGGTGTACTGTCGCCCCATTTGTTGCCTATAAATAACTTAAAGTTAGTTCTGGAGAACGGAAGGGATAAACTAAGCTATGTTCCTTTGTTAGGCGAACGTAGGATAGACTTTTATTACAGCCTAATTACAGTAAGCATTGAAAATAACAAGATTAGGATTACAATTCCCTTTGATTCTTCTGATGCCTGGCAATCTTACAGGATATCACCATTTCCGACTTTCATGACGAATCACTCAAATCCAGTAATATCCAATTTGACAGGACACGTATTGATTTCCCAAGACAAGGAAACATATACGGTCATTAAAGACTTAA
>NC_090748.1:42048941-42058941 GCF_036898095.1 Palaemon carinicauda
AACTCCTTTTATATAAACTCCTTAATTGTTGAATAAAGGTTACTTGCATTCACCTCGAATCTCTGTTAACAACCACCTTGCACATTGATGACCCTTAGAGTGATCCGCTCCCCACCTCCCTTTTTTTTTTTTTTTTTTTTGGGCCCTACCCTAGTTACAATATCAACCACAGATCCTGGCTCTGCGGACTAAGCTGCATCATTGAAACTGCAGCCCTTCACCATCAGACAAGTTTCGCTTTATTCCAGGGCATCGAAGTTCAGTTTAGCACCAAAGTAATCCCAGAGGACACTTTCCCAGAAATCTCCGACTGGCTTTGAGACTAAGGGGTCGTACCCATAGCATATGGCAGCCTAAAAAATATATCCACTGGAACAGTACTTGTCATTGGTAGCTGACTATATGGCTACGCTTTTCAGCTCTATCAAAAACCATTGGAATACTAGGAGGCTACTCTCTCCCTCAAGGAAATGACCAGTATCGCTTGCTTGCAACCTGCCACAGACGGCTCTCCTCAGAAAGTGAACCTACTTCGTGACCTTTTGGTACGAAGCTTACCCGAACCTATAAGTTCCACCATCCGCGATGTCGATAACTTGCTCATGAAGGATCAGATGATCAAAGTGGACGCCCTTATGGATAACCACTTCACCACCTTCAAGACTACCAAAAACACTTCGACTCCTGATGAAAAGGACAACTACTCAACATTGACCAAAAACAACATGAATGTGGAGAGATGTAGACTGTTGACATGCAGGAGCAGCAAGAAAGAAGCCCATCACATACATAAGCCATCCCTCTCTAGCACCTCAACCAACGACTTCTCCAGTCCCTTACTGACACCCATTAGTCACAATTGTACTACTAGCACTCAAGATTCGGGGCTGCTGCCAAGAAATGTGCTGATGTTTGTCAGCAGCCAAAAATGTGAAAACCGGCTATAGCTTGTGGCGGTGGCCTCTCCTGTCACTAACCATTTCCTTTTACATAATGCAGATACGACTGTATGGTTTTTGGTATACAATAGTCATTCTTAGACTGCTGACGTACGTCTGATAGCTGCCAATGTATCTCAGATCACCGCCAATGGGTACGAGACCTTTACAGTATCATTTGGGAGCTCTAAATACCAATGGAAATCTCTCGTTTCTGACAAACATTGCTGGTACTCGGTGTGGATATCCTCACACACTTCCACTTCCTAATAGATGTGAGGCATTGACAATTTGTCGACACGGATTCGTACTCGTCGACACCTCTTCACCCCGCTTCGTCTGACATCCCACTCCACTTCAGGGCGCCCATCGATACTCCCTCCCACCTCCTCAAGTCATACCAGGAAGTCTTCCATACTAAACTTCAACAAATACCAACGTTTCCCGCAAATCACGGTATATTTCACCATATTAATATAACTGGGCTCCCATTGTTCGCCAGATTCTGGCGTCTGGCCCTGGATGATTTGGCAGGCGCTAAACAACTGTACGCCGAAAGGAACAAATAGGCGTTTGCCATCAGGCCTGAAACCCATGGCCATCACCCTTACACATCGTCCTGAAGAAGCATGGCTCCCTATGCCATTGTGGGAATTACAGGTGTCTGAACATGCAGAC
Source organism: Palaemon carinicauda (assembly GCF_036898095.1). Taxonomy (NCBI): domain Eukaryota; kingdom Metazoa; phylum Arthropoda; class Malacostraca; order Decapoda; family Palaemonidae; genus Palaemon; species Palaemon carinicauda. The sequence goes on from NC_090748.1 coordinate 42,050,558, forward strand.
AGCCGTATCACTACCGCGTACCAATCATGGCTGATTTTACCTTCTATTTCACAAAGTAGAGGTTTTCAAAGTGCTCAATCTCTCAAAAGGGAATTATCAGGTAACCAGGAAACTAGAAGACATACCTATGACTGCCAACAACACCTTCTTTGGGACATACACCTTCAATTACTCCTGTTTTGGCTACTTTTCAATGCCTTTTGGATGGCATCTCAGAGGACCTGCCCTTTAAGTATGTAACATGGACAACATACTCATGTTCTTTGCCTCCACTTCATAGAAGGTAAGGCTTTCGTCATACACACATACCACACGGCTTTTTTGCATGCTTTTACTCAACAGTCGGATGCCTGGTCTGCCTCTCAACACTGACATCTTTATGCCATGGCTGAATACAACTCCACCCTTCAATACATCCCTGGGAAGGTGAATTCCATTGCCAATGCTCTGTCAAGAAACATATTGGCTGTCATTCTTCTTAGATTGGATTACAACACCTTGGCAGAAACCCAACGAAAAAATTCAGAATACTAAACATGTTTGACATCCTGCACATCCATCCTTTGGGAAGACGTCGTCCTCGATGACTCCAACGTCACCCTCCTCTGTGACGTCACCACTAGTAGACCAGGACCTTGGATACCTGCTCCCATGCACTGTTAGGTGTTTTATTTTATCCATGGCCTCTCAAATCTCCGTATCAATATACTGCCCAGACATTGATGATGAGGTTCATTTGGCACGGCATTACTAATAATGCTAAGGATTGGGTCTGTTCCTGTGCTTCATGTTGAATTTCTAAAGTACATAGACACACGGATTCAGGAGTGAGAACCTTTGCTCAACCTCAGTGTCATTTTACCCATATTCATGTTGATGTAGTAGGTCTCCTGTCCACATCACAAGGGCATTGTTACGTGTTTACCATCACTGACCGCTCCACTCGTTGGACTGAAGTCCTTCCCATGCAAACTGCAATGTCCACCTCATGCACATCTGCCTTATTCTTAGGGTGGATAGCAAGATTTGGTATTGCTGAGCATATTACCTTTCACAGGTAGTACCACTTTCACCTCTCAATTGTGGACATCATTAGCGAATCTCTCAATTGTGAACATCATTAGCGAATCTCGTGGGCATCAACCTACATCAATCAACCACCTACAATTCAGCAGCCAACGGAATGGTTGAACATTTTCATCACATCCTCAAAACAGGCTATATGTCCCACAGCAATGACTCCAACTGGTTTACTCAGCTTCCCTGGGTCCTCCTGAGACAAAGGACCACTCCTAAAGATGCCCTAGATGTCTTGGAAGCTAAAATCGTGTATGACGACCAGTTGGTCGTCCATGCGGATATTTTTCCGTTTGCAGCCCCCTCCAACTATATCCAATGCCCACATCATATTGAGGGAAAATTTACTCCATGCTACCAGATTTACAAGCCCCCAGCTAAGCAACACATGGCAGCAGATTTTGACTGCAACGCAAGTTTTCCTGCATACTTGTAAAGATGACTGTGTTTCCATTGATCACGTAAGACATGTATCTCCTGCAAGATGACCGGCATACAGTGTGCCTCTCAAAAGCAGAGTCCCCGTATTTTCTATATATGTCGTTTTTAGGGAAGACACGTTTACCGCACTTATTTCATACACAACTGTACACTGTAGCATTATTTTTTTTTATCTATCGCATTGATAAAAAAAATTGTTTTAGTTTGCCTTTGTATGTATCAGTCTGTTTTATTTTTTGTGACATTCTTGCTTGGAACTGCCTGTATATAAAACTTGTTATCTGTTGAATCAAGGTTATTTACGTTCCTCTCGCCTCATTGTTATCAACCACGTCACACAATATTGATTTTATGCCTAATATAGTTAACATATTCACATTATTGATTACACACGGCACCATAGATAGTATATGTCACACATTACATATAATGTTTATATCTTCTTATCAATCTCCATATAATTGAATTAAACATTTATTTAAGAAATATTTTTTTTTTATTGGGGTATTGATTTACATTACCAAATATTTATTCGTATTATCTACACCTTACAAATATTATAACTTCTGTTATTTCTCAATAATTCCGGTATTCAGTTATATATTAATAAACATGTAATCCATCCATTTCATCAACCACATATGATAGACCATTCAGAGGTACAGTGCCTCAAATATTTTTCAGGAAATGGTAATATTCTTGTAAACATTAAATCAATGACTACTTTGACACTAGTTTTCTTACAGCAGCATTGCATGTAATTTTCTGTTCTCTTAAGAAAGTCATAAATGCTTATTGGTAATAATATTTTAGCATTTCTTCACCAATTCTTTATTGGAAAAGTTAATGAGTTGGATTTTAAGAATGCAATTTGTAGCATATTCCATTTTCCAAAACCCTCCTTTTACTTTTTCAAAAGAAGCATATACTAATTATTTAGATATTATATGAATGTATATCCAAATAATATTTAAACAATTATTATTAAGAAATATAATTAAAACGACTTAAAATTTGAATCCTAATAGCTGCATCAGCAAATCATTAAAGTTGAACATTTTGTTTTTAGAAATTCTTACGAGTAATTATTATTAATGTCATTTCAAATTTACAATCAAAGGAAATTCTCAAATGATTTTCATTTGACGTTTATTTAATTTATGAATAATATAGAATAATTGGTCAGTGACAGTTATTGAGTTATGTTACTGTCAAATTTAACTCCTCGTATAATTAGCAAATTGTCTTTTTGACCTTGTAGTCAATATTACATATATTTAATTATTAAAACTTTAGCAGCAAATAATCAATCAATTAAAAGTGGCCTAATTTTCAAGGACAGTCTTTGTCCTGTAACAGGAAACTTTACCATCCTATCTTAGCACTATATATATATATATATATATATATATATATATATATATATATATATATATATATATATATATATATATATATATATATATATATATATATATATATATATATATATATATATATATATATATATATATATATATATATATATATATATCATCTCCTCCTTCTACGCCTATTGACGCAAAGGGCCTCGGTTAGATTTCAACAGTCCTATCTATCTTGAGCTTTCAATTCAATACTCCTCTATTCATGGTGTCCTACTTCACGTTTCATAGTCCTCAGCCATGTAGGCCTGAGTCTTTCAACTATTCTGGTGCCTTGTGGAGGCCAGCTGAACGTTTGGTGAACTAATATCTCCCAGGGAGTGCGATGAGTATGCCCATACCATTCCCCTCATCATGATCTTACCAACATATGGTACTCAAATGATCTCTTTTATAGTTTCATTTCTAATCCTCTCCTGCCATTTAATTCCAAATATCCTTTTTAGGGCTTTATTCTCAAATCTAGTAAATATATTTGAGGTTGTTTCATTGGCATACCATGACCCATTTCCATATAGTAACATTGATCTCACTAAGCTGATGTATAGTCTGATTTTTATATGTAGTTTCAGGAGATTTGATTTTCAAATTTTACTCAACCTAGCCATTGTGTTATCTTTTTTTAATCTTTCACTAAACTCTAAGTCTAAAGACCCTTTATTGGAGATCATAGTTCCTAAATACTTAAATGATTCTACTTCATTGACCCTTTCTCCTTCCAATGATACACACACATATATGTATATATACTATATATATATATATATATATATATATATATATATATATATATATATATATATATATATATATATATACAATGATACACACACATTTATGTATATATATATATATATATATATATATATATATATATATATATATATATATATATATATATATATATATATATACATATATATATATATATATATATATATATATATATATATATATATATATATATATATATATCCATATATATATATATATATATATATATATATATATATATATATATATATATATATATATATATATATATATATATATATATATATATATACATATACATAATATATATATATATATATATATATATATATATATATATATATATATATATATATATATATATATATATATATATACTGTGTATATATATAAATATATATATATATATATATATATATATATATATATATATATATATATATATATATGCTACTATGGGTAATATAAATTCATGATAAGTTTGAGATATTCTCTTATTCATTCGTGATATATCCTGAAGGTCAGTGTTATATTTCATAATCAGAATTAATATTGCTCGAAGAAATATATCTAAGGGGCAGTTTCACCATTAATATATGATAAATATTTTATAACAGAAAATTCAGAAGTAATGATCATTAAAGCAAATGGAAATCAGGTCAAGCATCTATATTTGTCATTTAAGGATGGGCCTTTGAGTTTGAAAATAACTAGCTTGTCCCCTTGATTTTTCTGCCTTGGAAATGAAGGGTGGCTTTCATAGTTGCCATGTTTCATGATAAGATAAGTTTTTGTGTTTCCATGTGATTTAATGATGCAAAGAAGGAAGTATAAAAAGTTTGCAGCTTCATGGATCTGCAGTAAGAGGGTGCAATTATTAAAGTATGTATGACCCAAATGAGGGCATCAAGTGGAACTTCCGTAGAAAATAGATATTTCGAAAAAAACAAAATTTAAAGCAAAACGATATGATTGAATAATTATATAAAAAACTATTAGGAAAGACATGTTTTTGAAAAGATAACAATATTACAGTTTATTAACCCCCGGGTAACTGTTCAATCAAGTAGGTCATTTCCAAGAAAAGCACCAAAATCTGTTAATGAAATCCAGTTTGATCATCAAGAGAGAGAGAGAGAGAGAGAGAGAGAGAGAGAGAGAGAGAGAGAGAGAGAGAGACTGATATAATATATTAAAAACGCCTAACCCATGTTTACTATGTTTGATTCTTTACTACAATGATTATTAAATCTGGAGCTTGGTAATTTTCCTCACAACGGTTGTCGTTCTGGAAAGGTGATGGTGGGAGACTTTGTTCTGATCGCGCAGAGCAGCCTAATCTAATATTGGTGTCATTGATAAGCAGAGCTTTGGTGATTCTGCCAATGCACAAACCATTTCACCACGTTGTTCAGAAAAATAACAGAGTGATTTTCTACAGATAGCAAAAGAAGCGAGGGGAAGTAAGAGAAGACGATGGAATGACGAATTAAGAATATTTGCTGGTATAGACTGGTATAGAAAGACCATAAACAGACGAGAGTGGAAAGACATATCTGAGGCCTTTATCATGCAGTGGAATAGTTATGGATAATGATGATAACGATATTTATAATTATAACCAGACACTTGTTCGTGATTATATAGGAGATATTAATGTATAGTTAGTATTATATACAAACGTATCTATTAATCGTTGATTTTTGTCCCTGTTCATGGAAAATTCGTTTCATGATTGTCTGAATAATTGTTCACTCTTAATTTCCTAATGTTGAATTCTATAAAGATATCTACGTATATTCTAAAGAAAAATGCATTGGTTAAAAACCCATAAAATATAATTTGGAAAAGTCAAAACCTTATTAATATGTATTATATATGAAATTATTTAAAATGGACCACTATGTGGATACGACTAACTGATTGCTTGAATAACTAAACAAAACAGAGCACGACTGGTGAAATTCCCATGGGGAGTGTATTAGTCATACTAACGCATATTGACCCTTCTAGATGTAAAGAAACGATCGACCAGAAGGGTCACTCTAATTTTGCAATTATCCATCACGGTATGTGCGCCAAACGTACGTAGATCGTCAACATCCTTCTTTTTTTCTAAATTAAGATAAACACTTTATCTTATAATTAAAATCAAACTGTTAGTTAATTACCCTTAGGATAAAAAAATTATGTTTCTACAAAAATTTAGTTATCTGTGCTCCGATAAGTCTTCATCTATCTATTCTTAGTAATACTCTAAGGAACTGTTGTATCTTTTAGATACAGTATATCATTAATATTTTTGGCTGAATAAACATTACAGTAGTTTGAGATAAAATAAGCTTTAGTATGAAAAAGAATATTAAAAACTAATTACTCAGTTTCTGTTATGCTATGTTCGCTTTTTGTTAGATGGAATAATGTAAAAATACGAAAAATAATTAATTGAAATAAGAGATTGAAAGAAAATTTTCGTTATTTACGTATATGTGGATGCAAAATAATATGATACTACGTTTAGAGCCAAACTCCAATTACCCATTTGAACTGTAATTAAATATCAAGTAAGAATTCCACTCTTTGGGTGCCATGAACAATTCCAGCATTTAAGCCATGTCCCCTTTCAGTACTTTGTTGAATAAACATTGCTCGCGGGGGATAATTAAATTTGTTAATGAGGCAATGATGGTTTCCGGAGGGAACAGTAAGGGTCACAAACTCAGCCAGCGTGTTGACGATTCGCTTTCATTTACAATGCAAGTGTTCCTTGACTAATATTGCTTTTGTCATCCATGGAAAGATTGCTAAAATACCTACAGTATCACGGAGAAGTAAAATAATTGTTGACTTGGGTAAAAAAAAAAAAAAAAAAAAAAAAAAAAAAAAAAAAAAAAAAAAGTCCACAGAAATATGGATGAGGACATACAATGTATGTAGCATTTAACGAACGAACCCTCATGCTAGTTAGAATACGTATATCCTATATATACAAATATGAATTCTTCATAATTTTGAAGGTGAGTTGGTGTCTTTTGATTATATGGAAAAGATGGAAGGAATCTTGAAAAAAAATGTTTGGGGGGAAATGTAAAACTACCAAAAATTGCAACACTCAGTAATGAATTGATTCTAACATCACATCTCAGATGGTGTTTTGCATACATTGACAAAAGATCTTATTACCTTTACTCTGATCTCGTGATGAGCCTCTTTTTTCAATCCTTTTACATTACTTCCCTTCCTTCTATTACTATTTTCACTTTTAATGTCCAATTCCTCTGGCCATAAACGAAATATTAGTTTGGTTATCCCCCAGCATTACCTTTTTATCTACATGCCAAATTGCAATCTAAATTCAGTATATTTTCAATCGGTACTATTTCCTCTTTTCAATGTCTCCATTATCGATAAGAGTGAATGCTCTTGAGATTTAAGTCAATTTCTAATTCCAAGAGTCTCGTTAAATACCCATTAAGTTTTCAACCTAAAAGACATCAAAAGGGAATCCTCATTGTTGGGTCTATCCAGAAATACTAGTCAACAGATATATTGGTGTGCTACTGTCGTTAACACACATTTGGGTTCTCTTCAAATGTCATCTTAAATGTGTTATAGATTAGATTTGGTATGTTACATCTTCAAGTAAAGTCCAAGTAAGTTAACTTTAAAATAGATTTTTCTTCAAGAACAGTGTTAACATCTCCATCACAGGAGTATAGCTGGTTTGGTCGGATGACCATTCCGTATGACATCTCAAAGTGAACTATCACAAATATCCAATTTCATGCTAAAGTTTATATAGTTATCTCAGCACTTATGGATTTATAGTAAACACAACATTAATACCGGAAGGTAATTGTTCCGTTCTCACAGACAACTTCTTTCTCACGGACCTGGTTGTGTTTACTCTTCATGAAAAATGTTACATTACTGAGGTTTGGCATTCGCATCCTGCTTAGAATATGACTATGGCATTTCTCACACTTTTCTTACTTCCACAGTGACCTGTAGGTCATGTGTTTTAAACAAGTAATATCTAATATATTACAGATACAGGGACGAATTCACTCTTTCAGCAGATCTCTATTTGTTTCTTAATTCGTCATGTAAACTAGATTCTAAAGCTCTCGTTGATTAAAAAAAGCAAATTCGAATTAATTTGAGTTTTTGCCATTATAATACTGTCATCCTTCAATGGTACCATACAAAGCAATAATGTCATCGACGAAGAAATGGATTGAGCCCTTGAAAAGTACATAATGTCTTATCAAAATTTCTTGAAGATTTCCGCTAAATTATCTTCAATAACGTCATTATTATTATTATTATTATTATTATTATTATTATTATTATTATTATTATTATTATTATAATCATAGAAATTAATATAATAAATAACAGTAATTATTATGATATTACATGTAATAATAATAATAATAATAATAATAATAATAATAATAATAATAATAATAATAATAATAATAGTTGTTATCATTATCATTATTATTATTATTATTATTATTATTATTATTATTATTATTATTATTATTATTATTATTATTATTATTATTATCATTTTGTTATATAAAATATATACGGCTACAGTGGAATTATTTATGCTAAAATATACCTATTCCAGATTAGCTTTCACTCTGAAATATCATATTT
>NC_090748.1:42068941-42078941 GCF_036898095.1 Palaemon carinicauda
AGAGTGTATCATGTACACCCTTCACTAAAAGTCCCAAATAGTGAACTGTTCTCCACAGTAATCAAGCGGCAGATTTTATCACGCTGCCTGCCGCCACCACACGAAATTTTATTTCCTGTAATTGCCTCGCATAGTGTTTGAAGAACACTCTGGATGTCTTCCATTCAGGATAAGCGCAAAGGCTTTCAAACGACATCGTCTAAAAGAAATTCAGAGACGAGGCAATTTTTCTCGGATCATGACTTGTGGGTGTACTGTCTGGATCCGCTCTGCGTATGAAATAGGAGATTTTCACCCTTATCTGTTTCAAGGATAACGTTGAACCAGTAGTGTCTCCCCTGAAAAACTGACCTCCCTTAAAGTCTGAAGTTCTACGAAGATAGACATTTAAGCATTCCACTGGGCAGAGGGATGCTTCTTCCTTCAGAGGGCAGATTCTCCAGGGACCCCACCTGTTAGTGGGAAGCTCGTTCTTGGCGAGAAACATCGTGTCCAGAAAGAGGTTCCGTTCTCCACAGTCTGTGACTGAATGTGGCCATCATCCCTCGAGAGGGCCACTAGTTTGCTAACTCTGGCTCCTGAGGCTAGTGCAAATAAGAATATCACCTTTTGAGTCCAGTCTTTCAACGAAAAATCTCGTATTCTTCTAAGAAGTTAATACTGTCTCTAGAAATCCCGGACTGTTTCTTGACCGCTAGGGCGAGAAAAAACCTGAGATGAAGGTTCTGGGTTTTCGTTAACGAAGGTGAGACAGTCAATTTCTGCAATTGCTGAGTCAGAACTGGATCTGGCAACAGGATCAGCTTCAGGCGTAGTTCCGTTATCAGAGGGAACCAAACACTGTCGGGCCACTTGTGGGCCACTATTGCTGCTGTCCCCTGAAAGGATCTCAGTTTGTCGAGGACTTTCAGCAGAAGGTTGGTTGGAGGGAACAGGAAGATCTTGCACCATCTGTTCCAATCTATGGACATTGCATCAATCGCTTCCGCTAGAGGATCGCCGTACAGGGCTACATACTGGGTAGCTTCTTATTGTCGCTCGTTGCGAAGAGGTCTATCTGCAGTCCTGGGACTGTGCGTAATATGAAAGTGAATGATCTTGTGTCTAGGGACCATTCTGATACTATTGGGTTGACCCTGGATAAAGCGTCCGCTGTCACATTGCGGATCCCTTGAAGGTGGACTGCTGACAAGTGCCATCTCTTCTTCTTCGCTAGACGAAGGATGGCCCGAGTCACTTGATTTAAGTGAGGGGATCTCGAGCCTTGTCGATTTAGGCATCTCATTACGACTTTGCTCTCTAGAACCAGACGGATGTGGATTAAGCAGCGAAGTTCCAGTTTCTTCAGAGAGAGAAAAACTGCCATGGCTTCCAGAAAATTGATGTGGAAGGTCTTGAAGAAGGGAGACCAGGTTCCTTGGAATTCCCAATGATGAGAATGACCTCCCCACTCCTCTTTTGAGGCATCAGTGTGAACGGTGACTGCCGGTGGAGGAGGTTTCAGAGGCACCTTGCTCTTTAGGTTCTTAGTCTCCGACCATGGCTCGAGTAGTGATCGCAGACGATTTGGTATCGGTCTTTGTAGATCTCTTCGAGCGTTTGATGCATATTTTCTCCAAACTCCTGATGCATCTTTTAATTGTGCTCTCAATACTGGATCTGTCACTGGGGCAAACTGGAGGGACCCCAACACTCTCTCCTGTTGCCTTCTTGATATCCTGTCGGATTGAAGGAGTCTTTTGACAGATCCTGCTATCTCTTTCCTCTTCTTTGATGGAATGGAAAGGCAGTGTGACTGTAAGTCCCAGTGGACGCTCAGCCACTGGAACTTTTGAGCTGGAGATAGTCGAGACTTTTCCAAGTCGATCTTGAATCGTAAGTGTTCCAGGAACTGGATCACTTCCTTGGAGGCTTGCATGCATTCTTCCTCGGATGTTGCCCACACCAGCCAATCGTCCAGGTAGGCTACCACCTGGATTCCTTTCAGGCGTAGTTGAAGAATGACTGGATTCGCAAGCTTTTTGAATACCCTTGGGGCTATGTTTAAGCCGAAAGCATGGCTCTGAAAACGTACTTTCTTTTCTGTAGTTTGAACCCTAGGTAGGGGGAAACTTGACGGTTGATTGGAACGTGCCAGTACGAATCCGTCATGTCTATGGAGACTATGTATGCCCGTTTGGGCAAAAGGGTCCTTATGTGTTGAAGCATCAGCATTCTGAACCTGTGGTTCACTATGAACTTGTTGAGTGGTGATAAGTTCAGAATGACTCTGAGCTTTTCCGAGTCCTTCTTCGGAACACAAAATAGCCTTCCTTGGAATCTGAGGGACTTTGCCTTCCGTATAACTCTTTTGTTCAGGAGTTCCTGAACATATTCTTCCAGTATGGGGGTTGAGTATTGGAAGAATTGAGGGAAGTTTGGTGGAGTTGAGCTCCAACTCCACCCTAGGCCGTTCTTGATTAGGCTGTGGGCCCAGGGATCGAAGGTCCAACAATCCGGGAATAGGAGAAATCTCCCTCCTGCCAGTAGCATATCACTTGGAGTTCTGGTTGGAGGACTTACCTCCTTGGCCACGTCCCCCTTTGTTGCCCCTACCTCTGAAGGGGCGTCTAAAGGATCCTCGAAAGGAGCCTCGAGACTTTGGCCTAAGGGTTGTCGACAGGCTTTTGAAAACTGGGGTGAACACAGGCGATTGGGTCGCCAGCGTTTGGGGCACCAGTTGGAAGGTGGTGGTTGGCTGTGCCACCGTCTGGGGCACCGTGACCATGGGAAGCTGTTGCTGTTGCTTTGGCCGAGAGGGCACTCTTGGTTGTCTTGATTTATTCTTCGGCTGGGGACCTTCATCAGCGGAAGATTTCATTTTAGAGGACAAGCCCCATTTGGAAAGGAGATTCCTGTTCTCCGTAGCGGCTTTGTCCACGATTCCTTTGAACATTTCACCTGGGAAGAGGTCTTTTCCCCAGATATTGGAGGCTATCAGCTTCCTTGGTTCGTGCCTCACCACAGCCGAGGTGAACACGAACTCTCTACACGCCCTTCGGGGTTTGATAAAATTGTACAGGTCCTTTGTGACTGTCGCCAAATGAGATTTGGCGAAGACCATATACATGTCTGGGGTGTTCGGGATGCTTGCCATAGTCTCTAGGCCAGTCTGCAGAGACATGGAAGCAGCAAGACGTTCTTTAGTCTCCTGCTCCCTGCGCAGGAGAGAATCTGACAGCTTCGGGAGGTCTTCGCCGAACTGTTGTCCAGCAATATCTGCCTCCAGCTTCCCAACTGTGAAGGTGTTGTGGACATCTTTCCTGTCTTTATTGTCTGATGGAAAAGCGAGGGAAAAAGGTCTACACTCATCCAGTGTAGGGCAAGGTTTCCCTTCCTCAACTTCCTTTAAGGCTGCCTTAAACCCTTTTTCCATAAAGGGGAAGGCACGTTTTGGGTCAGCAATAAAGGACGGGTGCTTTTTGCTGAGAGCCGGCTCCTTGGAGCTAGTAAAGGCCCTCTCTTTCAAGGTGGTTGTATATAAGGCCTGGGCCTTAGAGAGTTTAAGGACAATCGTCTCCTTCGGCTCTGTCTCCTCCTTGGATGCAGGTGCCGTCCTCAGACCGACATAGCAATCCGGGTAGGCCCCTTTGCTGGGCCAAAACTCAATTTCCTCTACTGGGATAGTTCCCAGTTTCTCCGAGAGGAAGATCTTCCCCCCCCCCCCCCCCCGACATTGGCATATGCTCTGCATATCTCCATGGGTTAATGTCAGAGAAAGCGGGGAGATCCTTGACATTTAGCTTCTTCGGGGCTAAACGTGTTGCAACCAACTGATGCATTTCCGTCCGAAGAGAAGCTTCTTCCTCGGACGATTTCTTCTGAATGTCCTGCACCATAGACTGCAACGAGTGCAACGTACTCGTGATGGAATCTAACTGGGGTGCAGTGGAGGAAGTCGAAGGCATCGGCTCCGTCACCGTGGCTGATGATACCGAAATCGCTTTGGTTTTCTCAACTTCAGCCTCAGGAGGTATGTCATCCCCCTGATCCAGTTCCTCCACTAGGAGATTGTTCTCAGTCCCCTCCGAGACAACAGACATGTTGTCCTCCAATTGGATGCCCCGCAAGGCGTCCGATACGTCAGGTTCTACCAGAACCTGAACTAGGGTAATCTCAGGTCGAGCCTGGGGAATGATTGCATCCGAAGATGCCCAAGGGAAAAGACAATCCCTCATCCTTTCATTAGGAAGGTATGGGCCAGAGGTGTTCCTCTGTAAACCCCTGACCCATTTTCGCAGCGTGTCCCTTGCTGCATCCCTTGACTCAGTAGACTTTTGGTCATCAAAAGGGTCTTTTAGCAGTTTGTCACAAACAGTACATACCTGTGGGTCCCAGTACTTGAGAGCCCCCTTAGTGACTGCGCAGCGAGCATGGGCCCTGCACGCGTCATGGCCGTAGAAGTTCTTACTACGGACCCTACAAAAGTTGTTCCCGCACTCGGGATGCTCCTCCTGTAAAGAAAGAAAGCATGTAAGTATTCGATGAAATTTTCAGATTTCAGCATACATATTTTTAATAATATTAGCTTGGATAGAGTAAGCTAAAAAATAGGAAAGACACCTACATGTGTTTCCTGTCCAGCCCATTGCTATGACCTCCTCTGATATTGAACACTAATTCTTAACGAATTTTTTAGGGGAAGATGATATCCTTTGATATAAAGTGTCTTTTTAACACATTCTTCCAGGTTCAATATTGGGGATTAAAATAATGGTTGATAACCATTAAAGGGTAGAGAATCTCTCTCTTATATGTGATGGTCTCATAATAGGCTTACCATGAAGTACCTTGTAGGTTGGAAAAAAACTTTTAGGGTACAGAACTGACTGGCGGCGGCATGCCGCCAGTCCTGCCGGGCCTGCTACCATATGTCGGGCCTGCCAACATATGCCGGGCCTGCCGACATATGCCGGACCTGCCGACATATGCCGGCTTATTCTGGGCTATTGAAGGCAGTTACTGTCTTCAGAGTGGGTGGCCGACTGTCGGCCGACAACTTAGTTGCCAGCCACTGGTCATAGTATGTTTATTGTCGTTGGGTTGTCGCTCAGCAACACCCACGGCAAATGTCGGCAGAGCAACTGCCTGCCGACAGACAACCAACATGGCCGCCGACAGCTATAAGCTGCCGGCAGCTGGCCCAGTATATGGAAAGGTAGAGAAAAAGAGAGAGGATGGAGGAAGGCAAAGGCTCAGCCTGGCCGGCCTACATCCAGAATTAGGGTTCAAGTGGAAGGGGGAATTATATTCAGGCTTCCACTCAACCATATCCCATCCATATGGGCTATGGAAGGCAGTCCAAGGGAGGACTGAAGAACACTCTAAAGAATATGAGGGTACCTGCCGGCAGCCGGCTTGGCCGGCAGCAGACAGGGAACCTCAGGCCAATTCTATAGATTACCCGTAGGGTCAAATATAAAATGACGGCCAGGAAGGGTGATGGTTCATCCAACACAAAAGAGACAGCGAGGAAGGGGTAATGGTCCTATAAGTAAGGTAATACCCGAAGGCATTACCTAACTTGAAGGATTCTTATATTATAAAGTAACCTCAAGTAGCGGAAATCATTTCCCAGGTTGGGTTAGTCAAGTGAGAAAGCGGCTCACAGGACACAATCTCGCAAGAGAACAGAATCTTGTACCAGAGATCTTAGGCAAGGAAAGAATTATTCCTTCGGTCTAAGATATACTAGCACAGAACTGTCTGCTAGACCAAGGAAGGGGGAATTGTTATACAAAAACCTCCACGTATGGTCTAGGGAGGTCCTGAAAAGACAACTTAAGCTGACTTGGGAAATCATTTCACCAAGGCAGTAAGATGTCTAACACAGACTTAACTCTGATGTCCCGTTCTAGACTCAAAACCACTCAGTGGATAAAAGAAAGAAACGAAACACCCAGTAAACTTTGCCTGAACTCAGTTCACAGCAAAGCTAACTGAGGATAGCCTAGGCTTATCAGAGGGAAGGGGAATTGCTCTTAAATCTCGCCAAGAGATTAGTATCGACTTAGAAGGTATAGGAGGTATCAACCTCACCTTAGAAGACAATACAAGAGCAATTGGGGACATGTATGAAAGTATACTAAAGCCCCTAAGCTAGCTAGTCTAGGAGCGTAGAGAATCGTTCACTGAAACTCTCTTGTATACTATCTTGGAAGAGTTTAATTTATGCAGTAATATCTTAATTGTATAAAATATTGCCTGAGCTTTAATAAAACTTACCAGGAAGGTTATATCATGCATGAAGTGTGTAGGTGCCTAGGCTAGGAAGCCTAGCACTCGTGAGGCTCGATCACAAATAGCCAAATCCACGACAACAATGACATAATATAAAAATCCCTAGCTAAATTTTTAAATAGCTAAAGTTGTTAAAGCAAATAATGCCGAGAAAGTCGTTCTGGCTAACTCATTGTACAGGAAGAACGACCGCGTTCATGACGCCATCCGGCTGGCAACAGCTCTTGTTACATTAATTACGATCTTAATCAAAGAGGAAAACTGGCAAGAGCTTACATTTACACAATTCAAAGATATTACTCAACTTTCCAGAAGCTAATGAGGCTGGTGAAGACATCATAGCGACAAAAAACTCCAAAATAGCGGGAGATAACACGGGATAACACCGGTCAACGAAGCTACAAGAGAGAGAATGGCTTGGTGGCGCCGCGCGGTGGCGATTTGGCGCACTATTTACAGTATAGTAGGAGTGTCGCCTTTTTAACGACTCTCCTATATTCTTGCCACTTTCCCCCTCGAAGCGGAAACGCTATTAGGGGTGTAGATAGCTATGAGACGTGTCAAGAATACGTCCTCTCATTACGCGATATCCAATTTTAAGGGATATTCGCTCCAGGAGTTAGAATTCTGGATACCTTTGGTATATCCTCTGGGATATATCACTGTAGTCAAATATAACCTAGGAAGCTACTAATGAAGGAACTTCCATCAGGACGACATGGCCTGATCCCAAAAATATGATTACACAAGATTATAATCGGAAGCCATCTGGTTCCGTGTAGAGATCAAATATGTCAACTGTTTCTCACGGGATGCTTGTGATATGTTGACTCTACATACAAAATTTTACCTATGCAATGATTTAGCTTGGTCTTAATTTCGCAGCCTCTTATGTCGTTCACATACTCCCAACTTCTCCAATGATCCCCTGGGTCATGGGTTTATAATGTATATATTACATATATACAGTATATATTACATATATATATATATATATATATATATATATATATATATATATATATATATATATATATATATATATATATATATATATATATATATATATATATATATATATATATATATATATATATATATATATATATAAGGTAGTACGTTAGCAAGGGCACCAGCCACCCATTGCATTGAGATACTACCGCTAGAGAATTATTTGGTCGTTTTACTTCCCAGACAATATACTATATTAAATCCCTCTTTTTAGTTACAGCTCATTTTCAATTTGCATACATATACTGAGAATAATCTGGCCATTTCTTTCAACATTCCCCCTCGATTTAATATACCTGACAACAAAGAGATTACCAAACAATTCTTCTTGACCCTAAAGGTTAACTACTGCACTGTAATTGGTTAGTGGCTACTCTCCTCTGGGTAAGGGTGGAAGAGACTCTTTAGCTATGGTAGGCAGCTCATCTAGGAGAAAAACCCTCCATAATTAAACTTTTGTCATCTAGGTTTGCTTATCGTCAGTGTAAGAAAACTTTAAATCAATTAATCAATATATTTATATATATATGTATATATATATAAATTATATATATATATATGCATATATATATATATATATATATATATATATATATATATATGTATATATATATATATATATATATATATATATATATATATATATATATATATATATATAGATATATGTATATATATATATATATTTATATACTGATTGACCGATTTATATATATGTGTATATATATACATATATATATATATATATATATATATATATATATATATATATATATATATATATATATATATATATATATATATATTATAAGCTAAGTTAAGTTATTCAGCAAATCTGAACAAATATAAGTTATATAAGGAAAAGTCTGATTTAGAAGTTATAACCCTTGATGGAAAAGCAAGTAATAATTCGGTAAACCTGAACAAATATAAGTTAAATAAGGAAAATTCTGATTTAGAAGTTCAGAAAAAAAGATTTTTCATATTTCCACAGAAAAAACAATCATTTCTAGTGGGACCTTTCACCCATGTTGATAATGGATGACTTGTTAATGTAGATTATATATTCACCCCAACTATTTCACCTTCACCAGTAATGAATTACTGTAAGAGGGGAATTGGTGATACACAAACTAAGAGGAACAATAAAAAATTCCCTGATTTTTCTCAAAACTGAAAGTGGTATTTGCTCTGTTGACAAACTTTCTCCACAATTACCATAGTAATTAAACTCTACGATTAAACTATAGCCATCCATGTAAACCCAGAGATTCTATCTATTGTGACAGTTTCTCTTTAGGGATTCGTTGATTTGAAGTGAGGTGGATGAAGTCGAGAAACTTTTATTAATCTTAGAATTCTAAGTTATTTCAGATTCCTGAAATACTTACGAGGAAAATGTAATTCACATTTTCAAGTCATCCATTATCAACATGGGTAAAAGGTCCTACTACAAATGATTGTGGGTTTTTTTTTTTTTATTTTATTTTTTTTTTTTTTTTTAGAAATGTGATATTTTCTTCTGAACTTCGAAATTAGAATATTCCTATTTAACCTATATTTGTTTAGGGTTACTGAATTATTACTCATAATTTTAGTTTTAAATGATGTTACTTTGTTCACTTTCATATACGAAATTTCATATACGAAACAAAGTCTGCTGTCTCGTATTTGAAAATCATTATATTTTATATACTAATTTATTTTAGAAACATATCTTTATAATCGACCTATTCTTTCACTTAATCGGTTTTTAGAGTCGTTTGCTCGCTATGAAATTATACTTATTTTTTAAGACCAGCCAGTAAAATATTTTATGATGTTGACTTGCTTTTTTAACATACAGTTGTAATTTTGCAGGAAAATTATTGCTGTCATAATAGAATATATGCTCAATTGTATTGCAATTTAATCGATAAAGTTTCGCTTATTTCCCCTTATTAATTATCTGCCCCACTTTTATATGTAGTTTTTACTTTACTTAACTTTATTATGATGTTCTACATGAATGACGTGTCTGGTATTTCTTATGAATATTTGTCTAGTTTTGAGAAAACGTGGAAACACATATGGTATAACGAAATACTCCAAGAGAAGTCAATGATGTCAACCACTTTCGAATACATTTACGAATTTCCAGCCACGAGAATTGTGCAAACACTAATATGCAAAATAGGATTGGATTTTCTGGTTCTCCTCCTGGCAAAGAGGAGCAGCATTTGGAGCTTGTCAGTTTTAGTATCACGTTTTTATTTGATTGGAGTCGTAAACTTTTTAAGTCCGTGACAAAAACAATCTAGTTTAGCAGATAAAAATAACCTAGGTAGTAGGTAGTAGGTTGGCCAGGGCACTAGAACTTGTTGAGATACTACCACTAGAGAGTTATGGCATCTTTTGACTGGCCAGATAGTACTACATTGGATACTTCTCTTTCGTTACGGTTCATTTTATCCTTGTCTACGCATACACCAAATAGTCTGGCCTATTCTTTACATATTCTCCTTTGTCCTCATACACCTGACAACATTGAGATTAGCACACAATTCTTCTACACCCAAAGGGTTACTGTACTGTAATTATTCAGTGGCTACTTTCCGCTTGGTAAGGGTAGAAGAGACTCTTTAGCTATGGTGAGCAGCTCTTCTAGGAGAAAGACACTCTAAAATCAAACCATTGTTCTTAACGCTTTGGTAGTGCCACAGCCTCTGTA
>NC_090748.1:42083941-42088941 GCF_036898095.1 Palaemon carinicauda
GTAAAATCAGGATCCAGATCATTTTAAAAACAATGTAATACGTAGAAACGACGCCATTAAATCAAGGTTGTAGGATTTATCCCATATATAGAACCATAGTGGAGATTTATATTACAGCAGGGATAAATCAGCTTTTACAACGTTACCAGACGCTACTATAGATAATACGAAGATTCCATGAATGTTAGAATATACCATGGGTAGGGTGTATGTTTTCTCCATGAAAATGTATTAACGGTATGCTTAGGACTGCATGGTTATAGCCACTCCCATCTCCCCCTTTTTTGTGGGGGGGGGGCGTAGTAAATCATTAATTCTAAGCTTCTTAAATGTAATACAATTTTTGGTGCCCTAAGAATAATCGTTGACTAACGGCAGAGATCAAGGACACCTTCATATATTGGATATGGCAAAGCATTCTTAATTCTAATGGTTAGGTTAAATCATTTACATTGGAGCAAAACTTAATCGCGTTTCAGGATTCATCCATCTATCTGATCATCTGATGCCCGAAACTCCTCCTTCTAATGGCATAATTTTAGATCTCTATTGGTTCCACCTCCATTCTTCTTAATGCAAAGGCCATGGTTTCTTAGACGAGCTTCCCTAGCCTTCTCTTTTACATTACATCTACCAAAAATATTTCTTATAACTTGAATCTGTCCAGTTTCCATTGGTGTTATTCCAGCAATCTTTCTCACCTTCCTCGTTTCGGTTCTCTCTTATAAATTGGAATTTAATTTTCTGAGCCCAAGAGTTTCAGCGAAATTATTTGATCCTTGATTTGACTTATCTTTTAAGATCTGGTCTATTTTATGGCTATTCTCCCATCAAACCTTTATTCAACAAAATTAAATGAAAATATCCAATTATTTTTACAGTACACTTGGGAGACCGGATTTCAATTTTGAAGATTGTTTACATTAACAATTTAAAGGTTTAAAGGCCATGCATAAATAGAATACTGTGTAGTATAGAGCCTCAAGATGGAGAAGGCATGATTGTTATAATTAACTGCAACCTATCACTACCTACAGTATGGTACAGTCTAGGAATATGCGAATGCAAAGCATATTCACAATTATGACAAATCCTTTGCAACATTCATAAGCATCTAATTGAACGATAGTTCCTGAAATTAATATTTAGAACAGAATTAAATAATCTTATAAACCACAACTTCTTGCCAACAAAACAAGATGAACTCCATCAGCTGAGGATCAAACAGGGGATCAATTCTCGAAAGAATTAAAATGAGAAACTTAAAAGACTTCAGAATATATTGATCACCGAAAATCTTAAAAGACTTTCGCATTACACCAAAGTTTTATGTAATTGATGAAGAAACAGGTCGAATGGGTTTCACAAAAGTAAATTTCCAAACATGAATCGTACTCAACATCTTAAAACAGTCGTATGGAGTTGAAGAAACATTATCAATACAGAGATGTTGATGATGAGGACCCATGGTCCACGACCTACTTACAATCATATTTTGAGTTATATTAGCGATCGACTTCATGACCCATTTAGCTAGATCTCTATTAATATTAGCAATCTCTGATCTACATTAAGGAGAAGGAACTGAAGCAGAGTAGCATCATTTGGAAAAGCAATGTTCTTGTTTCTAAGGCCAAACCACATATCATGCGTATATATCATGAAATGTAACGCATCTTAAAGAACACAAGCTATCACATTTCTATACCTACTATGATAACCATCAACAAAACCTCCTTGAAATCTATTACTTAGAAATTCATTACTGATAATAAGAAAAGACCCGCCTATTCCCCACTATTTTACTTTGAAAACAAAAGCCTCATGATTAACAAGGTCAAAGACAACACTAAAAGAAGGCTAATCATATGAACTTACTGACAACAATCAAGCAATTTCTGAAAAACATTGGAGATTGTTAAATAAGGGCGTTATATGCTCCAAGGCCTTTGCAAACGCCAAATTGCAAACTATGAAACAAATGATTACCTACAGCATAACTATTTAGGCGTTTTGCCCATAGGCGTTCAAAACTTAGATAATGAAACTTGTTTGAATTGGGCAGTAATCAGCACGACTAGAGGTAACACAAAC
Source organism: Palaemon carinicauda (assembly GCF_036898095.1). Taxonomy (NCBI): domain Eukaryota; kingdom Metazoa; phylum Arthropoda; class Malacostraca; order Decapoda; family Palaemonidae; genus Palaemon; species Palaemon carinicauda. Next base: position 42,086,036 of record NC_090748.1, read on the forward strand.
ACATTCAACTAATTGAGTATAACTACCTATTCTCCAACAAGTGCTAAGTGAACCATTCATTGCTATATGTATACATATAGACATATTTGTGTATATATATATATATATATATATATATATATATATATATATATATATATATATATATATACATATGTATATATATATATATATATATATATATATATATATATATATGTATATATATATATATATATATATATATATATATATGTATATATATATGTATATATATATATATATATATATATATATATATATATATATATATATATATATGTAGTCTCTCTTAATACAATAATATCTTTTATATAATTTAATCATGATCAAAACGGGTAAAACTGACAAAGGAGGCCGTGAAACAGGTAACAATACGCTTCCAATAGCAGCATGAGTGTTCTTGGTGTTCCTGCAATGGTTCAATTTGTAATTCCATTAGAATAATAATGAAACCGCGAACAAGGACCAGAGTCATTCTGAGGACAATGCAGTTCTGACTTTGGAAATAGTTTCCATTGGAGGGTCCTGACTATTGATAGGTCTATAATGGATATGTTGAAATGGCAACGTTTGTTGAGGATGTTATATAATTGTGTTGAGAGCCAGGCGAGGACAGATGTTCAAGCTGTTAGATTAAGTTACCTCTCTTTCCGTGGTAAGTATTTTTTTTCTCTTTAAAAGGATTTGTTTATATATACCAACTTCAATTGATAATAAATCCAATGAAATATCAGTGATTGTGTTTCTGTTCAAAAAGGAAATGTAGCACATATTACCGCATACCTAAAATTACGAATTATATATGTTTTTTAGATGCATCATATATGATTACTTTAAGTCAAAGTGCCGTAGAGAGAGGTAAACACCTGTTCGATGTAAGTTGTATGGAAACAAGGAAAAAGATGTGAACGAAATATTTACTCTGATAATGATAAACTAACAATAGGGAAACTGCAAGAAACAAAAAAAAAATCTTTGCCATTTGCAAAAAAAAAAAAAAAAAAAAACAGAGTTAATAAGTAAATGGTAATGTGGAGAGTATGGCAGAAGTAATCTTAAATACGTATTCCATTAATCTACATATATGTCTAAGGCCTGTCAAATTAAAAACGAGAATATAAGTTATACATTAAGAAAACATATAAGTTAGATAAACACTAATGAATTTTACTAATTAATTTTATTAAAACATTACAATAAAAACAAAGTTGTGTATGCATATATATATATATATATATATATATATATATATATATATATATATATATATATATATATATATATACATATATATATGTATATATATTTATATATATATATGTATATATATATATATATATATATATATATATATATATATATATATATATATATATATAAATATATATATATATATATATATATATATATATATATATATATATATATATATTTATATATATATATATATATATATATACATATATATGTATAGATATATACATTTATATATATATATATATATATATATATATATATATATATATATATATATATGTATATATTTATACATATATACATATATATATATATATATATATATATATATATATATATATATATATATATATATATATATATATATATATATATGTATATAATGATCTAGTGCTTGGTCGAGTATTGAAACTGATAGATGATAATGATCATGAGTAGGAGGTGAATCAGTAGTGGATGATACGGTATTTATTAAAGACTCAGAGGAGAAGCTGGATCGATTGGTGATAGAGTTTGGGAGGGTGTGTGAAAGAATGAAGTTGGTAGTTAATATAGGTAAGAGTAAGGTTCTGAGATGCAACAAAAGGGAGGGTGGTGATAAGTTGAATGTAATGTTGAATGGAGAGTTACTTGACGAAATATATCAGTTACTATGAGATTCAGGGCCTCTGTAACACGGTTTTTTCGCAATAACTTTTTTTCTATGAATTTCATAAATATAGTGCTTATTCAGAATGCACATTATATCTACACATAAATTTTGACTATATTCTGCATTACGTAGGTTGAATAAATTTGGTACTTTATTAAGTAAAAGTGACGATTTTTGAAGACGGGCCAACTTACTCAGAGAAAAGGTTTCGAACGCACTCGTTACGTAACTTATGACGGCATTTCTTCTCTCTTTCTCGCTCGATGATTGGTTATACGTAACGAAGGCTATACCTCTGCCAACAATAACACAAAAGTGTAAATAAAAGCAAAGCAGTACACCTTTATGAACTTTGAAACCTCTCCACTGAGAATTGTCATAATGAACAAACGAACAAAATATGTTAATATGTACAAAAACACTTCGATTATTTGTCTAACTCCCAAAATAAGTTTCCTAAGAAATTACAGTCTACTTTATAGGTCACAATCAGATTGACAAGGTGTAGGGAATAGTTGGTAAGTTTCCAAAACGTAGTAGACAAGCTTGATTTGGTAACTGCTATGTCCAATGTCAAGCAATTTTTATTTATTGTCTATCTACCTACCTATTTACTGAAAAAAAAGCCGGTACCGTATTTTGGCTTTAAACCTTCACCAATAATTATCGTCAGAATGATGACTTCATAAGGCTCCACCCACTTTAGCCTCGATATAATTCAGGATAACACTGAAGGCTATCATGGGCATTGTTGGGTTATAAAATTAAAATTCTGGCCATAAACACTCATTTCTCGAGTAGTTGTAAGAAGTGCAAAATGATCCTCAAGGATCCCAGCAGTTGGCCTAAACGTTTAATTCATGTATACTACTGTTGTGGCACTACTGCTAAAGTAGTATTACTACGCTAGCACAGATACCCCACCCACATTTATGTATCGTTCCGCCATTCATAAAGTCTTTGTCATGTTTTTTCA
>NC_090748.1:42096441-42103941 GCF_036898095.1 Palaemon carinicauda
TATATATATATATATATTTATGTATATATATATATATATATATATATATATATATATATATATATATATATATATATATATATATATATATATATATATATATGTATATATATATATGTCTATATATATATATATATATATATATATATATATATATATATATATAGACATATATATATATATATATATATATATATATATATATATATATATATATATATATGCACAACACATATTTAGTGATAAGACCCTGAGGTAGAATTCAATTGGTCATTCAAGTCTACAAGGAAATAAATCCCTTGTAATTATCACTTGTAATTCTTTTGATATCTAAAGAATGCTATCATCTAACATGGTTTCTTTCCATGATATTCTATACCATAACCTTTAATCACATTTTCTGCAATTCATCCTGAGAGAATAATTCCTGCAATCTGCCTTTTTTTCGCACTATACCTTCATCTAAGGTCGAATGTTTTATTACGTTTCTTGTATAAATTTATATTTTTCAATATATATCTTGGTATCAAAAGTGAAGTTCTATATTTTTTCCTTTCATAAATAGAACGTTTCTTTTTTATTTACATTTCATTCATATTATGGTAAGATATACGTTCATATATTCGCATATTTTCTATCTAAAAATAGAATAATTTTGAAGTTGAGTCCTGCAAAGCAAATAGTATGACCAATGGGTGATTACAACACAAATATCATCATCGACACCGTAGTATTGAAACTTTTATCACATTAAAGTTGATTTCCTTTTCAACGCATGCGCAAACATTTTAATATTATATTCATAGATTTACTTATCAAAAATTATTAGATGTTTGGAGGCTCTTAATTTTGATAGCTATTACCCCTAATTTATATGTAATGAAATTTGGTAGATCATAATTCTGCTCTGATTATGACAGTTCAAAAAATCTAATCTGATAATTAAATTTTTTATGAATTATGTGATATATGCTTCACTTATGAATACTACATTTGACTGTTAAGGACTCTCTATAAACTCTCTACAATCAGCATGGTAGGATTCTACAAAGAGGGAGCTATATCCCTTCCCCCCATTTCATTCAATAATTGTGGGTTACATGTATATGGTCAATACACTATCTAATTGAAATTATGTTATCCATGCTACAATTGAAAATACAAGATAACTATTATTCCAATGAGAGGTAGATTTATTTCCATTTTATATTGGTGGTCAGTTCAGACCATCGGGTCTGCCACTAATTCTTACGGTGAAAATATATATAACTTGTAAGGTCTTTATAAAAATGACTTATACGGGATGTTTCCTGTCTGAAATTATGAAATCTATCTGCATAAATTTCCATTTCAGTTGTATGCAAGTATGTTTTGGTCGCCTAAAATACACATAGTTATTGATAAACTGATGCAAAAAATAATCTAATTACTACTAGAATTTGTAAAATATTTTTCATCTGAACGAGAGAGAGAGAGAGAGAGAGAGAGAGAGAGAGAGAGAGAGAGAGAGAGAGAGAGAGAGAGAGAGAGAGAGAGAGACGCTGGAGGCAGGGATTACCATCCAGACAGGTGTTTATTCAAACGAAACACGATTAAATCTATAAAGGATTTTCATTGGATTCCCCTGTTCATCTTGGACCATCAATCAGACTCATTCCACGGGATGCGGCAACTTGTATCCCCAGCTTTCCTATTACTCAAGAAGTTTCATTCAACTTTTCCAGGCTTCTTTCCTTGATCATCACCATTCATCACGCTCAGCTAAGTCAGGTTGATCAGAGAAGTTTTTTCCTCGCCATGTTCTTCATCCCCGGTTTTGCAAATGACCCACAAGGATGTCTCCTATCGTGTCTCCGCCTTCATTTAATTTGGTCTTCAGAAAGGTTTAGGGAAATTATATAAAGACCCTGGAAAACAACTTGACATTTGTAAAAAAAAAATTTTATCAATATAAACGTAATATATGAAAGTAAAATTCATGCTTAAAAAATCAAAACAAATGAAGCTAGTAACGAACTGAAAGCTAGAACTAAAACATAGATGATCAATGGTTTATCTAAGAATTCTTTCAGAGAAAATAAAATAAATTTTTTTTTAGAAATCTGAGTAAAGGTTATAGTAATTATTATTGGGATTCTTTAAAGAATAAAGATAGGAGTGAGATCATTTGTAAAATTGCACTTAAAACCTTCCGAGATAATTTTGATAACGTTCAGTCACGAAAATTTCTATCAAACGTGTACAATAAATAGCTTAAGAATTGAACTCCATGATATACAGAGACAAAAGTGGCTTACAGAAGTAGAAAGTAATATATTGTTTAGTAACTATAACCTTTTTGGGCACTGAATTTTGCCAAGCAAAGTACCCTATATTACTGGTTTATATAAAACAGAAAGAATTACTCTTAGTAAATGTAGGTTTGGTACCCACAAACCTCCTGTAGTAACTGAAAAATATTTTAGGCAGGTAAATCAGCACTCTTATAGACTATGTAACAGCAATGAACTTGAGAATGAGTATCATTATATTTTAGTTAGTCCTCTAAAGAGAGAAATAAGAGATAACTAAAGCCATATTATTATTATAGAAGACCTGCCACTTTGAAAATCAAACTGCTGAATACAAGTAGTACTCGACATTTGAAGAAACTTGCAAAGTTTATCAACGTTAAAACGTCCTTATTTTAGATTTAAGACCTAAAATTTCCATTATTTTACTGTGGTATTTTCTATATTGATCTAATGTCCTTCTTTATCTCATTGCCTCTATAAGGAATGCATTTACACTTAAATATATAATTGCAAAATATATGATGTGTACATAAATGTAATTTGGATCTAAAAGTCTCTTCTTTTATATTTTTCTGTACAGTATTTATGCTTTTGATAGTATGTAATTCGCATATCCCGGAAGAGGTCGATATGAAAAAATTTGCCTTTGCCTTTATCTTTGCCTTTGCCTTGGACACTACTTACTCCATTTTTTCAATATGTATGAAATTTCATTGTAGACTATTTATGCTTAGAATGCATATACACACATACAAACACACCCTCACATACTGCCATATATATATATATATATATATATATATATATATATATTTGAATATATACAGAAATATATATATATATATATATATATATATATATATATATATATATATATATATATATATATATATATATATACATACATATACAGAGGAACCTCTACATACGAATGTCCTAACATACGAATTTTCCAACATACAAAGTAAAATTCGACGAAATTTCTGCCTCGACACACGAAGTGTTGCTCCAACATACGAAGTAAACATAACGCGTATGCGTGGAACTTTCTCGAATGCGTTCAGCGTCGTTTGTTGTTAACACCGCTAGACGGCAGCACATCGGAGGGACGCCAATCGAGCGTCGCCTTGACCAGTCCTCTCATCTCGTGCGCATCGTTTGGTTGTCCTCTATTCGCTCCGTTTATTAACGGTGTTTTTTTATATTCCTTCCCCACGTGTTGTTTTCTGTGTTCTGTAATTATGGGTCCTAAAAAGCTCAGTTTCGGATCAGGAAGTGGTAGTAGTGGTGAGAAAAAGAAGAAGTCTAATCTTTCATTAAAATTAAAGCAAGAAATAATAGAAAAGCATGAGCGAGGTGTACGTGTTAGCGATCTGGCCAAACAATATGGCCGGAATATGTCTATGATTTCGACGATCCTAAAACACAAGGCAGTCATTTAAGCAGTGAAACCTTCGAAGGGGATCACGATTATTTCTAAATGTCGTAGCCCTACTCTGGAAGAGATGGAACGCCTTTTGTTGATCTGGATAAAGGACAAGGAGATTGTTGGCGATACGATCATGGAAACGATCATTTGTGAGAAGGCCAGCGCTATCTACAGTGGCTTGAAGGCGTCTCGAGGTTAGTTCGAGAAATTTAGGAAACGGACCGGGATTCATTCAGTTGTTCGACATGGAGAAGCTTCGAGTTCGGACACCAAGGCTGCTAAAGACATTGTTAAAAAGTTTGAAAGCATCGTGGTGGAGGAAGGTTAAATAGAGCAGCAGGTGTTCAACTGTGATGAAACTGGTCTGTTTTGGAAAAAGATGCCTAGTCGAATGTACATTACGCCGAAGAGAAGAAAATGCCTGGACATTAGCCAATGAAGGATCGGTTGACTCTTGCGATTTGTAACAACGCTAGCGGGGACTGCAAAATTAAGCCTTTATTAGTTTGCCATTCCGAAAACCCTAGGGCATTTAAAGCACATTGAATTAATAAAGACCTGCTACATGTTCTATGGCGTTCTAGTTCTTAGGCTTGGGTTACTAGGCATATCTTTGTGGAATGGGTAAACGTAGTTTTTGGCCCTGCTGTCAAGAAGTATCTTCAGGAGAGGAATTTACCTTTGAAGTGCTTGCTTTGATTGGACAATGCACCCGCTCCCCCCCCCCCCCCCGACTCGAGGATGATATCATCGACGAATACAAATTCATCAAGGTGTTGTACCTTCCACCGAATACCACCCCTATCCTCAAGCCCATGGACCAGCAAGTCATCTCGAATTTTAAGAAGCTCTACACCAAGCACTTATTTAAGCAGTACTTTAATGTCACGCAAAGCACCAACTTAACTTTGCGTGAATTTTGGAGGAGCCACTTTAATATCATGCACTGCTTAAAGATCATAGACCAAGTTTGGGAGGGAGTAACTCATCGGACCCTGAATTCTGCTTGGAAGAAGCATTGGCCTGATGCTGTTGCTCCCTGAGATTTCGAAGGTTTTGGCCCCGAGAATGAACCTGAGCTTGCCGCCGAGGGAGACGTCGAAGAGATTGTATCTCCTGGCAAGTCCATGGGTCTGGAGGTGGATGAAGATGACATCACTGAACTCGTCGATGAGTATCATGAAGAGCTCACCACCGAGGAACTCAAGGAGCTGCAAGCCACGCAGCATGATGAGTTCCAAGAGAAGTTGAGTGAGTCGGAGGAGACCGAGGAGGTAGGCCAAATCTTAGGTACAGCGGAAATAAAACAGATGTTGGCATATCATCAACACGTGGTTGATTTCATCGCCAAGCATCACCCACAGAAACTTCAGGTTTGCCATGTTGTTGCGCAGTTCGATGATGTTTGCCTAACGCATTTTAGAGAAATCCTCAAAGGCCGTACTAAGCAACTTTCACTCGATAGTTTCTTTAAAAAATCTTTAAAACGGTCTAGTGATCATGATGAAAAGAAAGAAAGTGAAGCAAAGAAAAGGAAGACTGAATCGAGTGAAAGTGATGAAAATTAAAAATAAGAAAAGAAAAAATGTAAAAAAAAAATATAAAATTATAAAAATTAAAAAAAAATACGTAAGCTAAGTTAAGTTGAAGTTCACGTAGTAGTGTAAGTTATCGTACACATTATCGTACAAAGTCACCGTCCCTACCTCCTCGCTGATCTTCCGTCTACTCCTGCCTAGCAGACCCTACACCTGCGCTGGCCTGTCGCTAAGGTAAAGTGTTACATTAAAACCATTTTTTTATTTATCATTTCATTATTATTATTTTTTTTTAAGTGTGTATGTATTCATTATATTTTATAAATGTTATGTGTAATTATATGTAGCCATTTATTAAGGATATATTATGGGTTCTTAGGCTGAGGAACGAATTAAATGAATTACCATGTATTCTTATGGGAATATTTGCTCCAACATACGATCGTTTTAACATACGAAGCAGTTTCTGGAACGAATTAAATTCGTATGTAGAGGTACCACTGTACGTATATATATATATATATATATATATATATATATATATATATATATATATATATATATATATATATATATATATACATATATATATATATATATATATATATATATATATATATATATATATACTGTATATGAATATATATATATATATACTGTATATAAATATATATATGCATATATATATATATATATATATATATGTGTGTGTGTGTGTGTGTGTGTGTGTATGCATAAATATCAACACAATATCGTGCTCAAAGAAGTCGGAACCTAACTGATAATCTGAAGTTCAGGATTTACCTGACGAGACATCAGTCTCTTACCAACGAGTTTTCCCCGACTTCCCGCCCTACCACGTGACACAATTGATAGTAATTGATTCAAATTACCCCTAATGAGTCAATATGGATAAGTATCAACACAATATCCGACTTCTTTTATGGCTTCTGGTGACTTGGTTGGAAGCAACCTGGCCTTTCATTAAAAGGGGCTAGGGTTCGATCCCAAGTGTGAGGTAGAAATATATTTATATATGTATATATATTCATAGAGTTGTATGTATATATATATATATATATATATATATATATATGTATATATATATATATATATATATATATATATAAACATTTATCTATACATATATATTATATATATACATAAATAATAATAGAATTGTATATATATATATATATATATATATATATATATATATATATATATATATACATACATATATATACATAAATATATATATATATATATATATATATATATATATATATATGCATATATATACACATACATATATACATATATTTGTTTATTATATGTACGTGAATGTGTGTATGAGTGCGTATAAATACATATGAATAACTATTGTATTTAAGACGACACCTACATTTATAATATGAATTCAACATTTCCCATGTAATACATCAGGGTAAACTGTATTCTAAAAGTAAAAGTAACAAATTAATTTCTGTAGTAGAAGCCGACCTACAGTATTTGTAATCTTGGGATAAAATATATAAAACCGTTTTATTGCAAGGATTTTATGATCAAAAGTTAAAAGGACATCCTATTACCTCATATGTCTTATTATTGTATTATCTACCACTGCTGATCTTTTGCAAGATATTCTAAAATAGGAATGTGAAGCATATCTACTGAAAGACCAAAACATCTTTATTTGTTCTCAGTGTTTTTTCTCTTAAAACATATGATGTTAACTGAGGAAAGTTATTTTTTTTTTCACAATCCATCAATGATTAAGTCTCGATCTTACACAACTACTTTATAAAACAGAAATAAGCCTTCAAAATCTCAAAATCACATTCAAAATAAGTTTACTCAATTTTTTTTTTCGAGATTACAGGGAAATTGAAACATGATATAACCTTCCCCAAGATTTATTTATTATACAAAAAAAGAGGCCCTGTGGTGTGTAGGGGTCCCCCGTTTAATAGGACCAGGAGAGCAGCAATTAAAAGTACAGTAAATAAGCAAGCAATCAAGCAAGAAAAAAACAAGCAAACCAACAAGCAAACAAGCAAACAAGCAAGCAAGTAAGCAAGCAAGCAGGTAAGCAAGCAAGTAGGCAGGCAAGCAAGCAAGTAAGCTAGTAAGCCAGTAAACCATTAAGCAAGTAAGCACGCCAGCAAGTAACCCAGCAAGCAAGTAAGCAAACATGTAAGCAAGTAAGCAAGCAAGCAAGTAAGCCAGTAAGCAAACA
>NC_090748.1:42108941-42123941 GCF_036898095.1 Palaemon carinicauda
ATATCAATACCAAAGGAAAATGTGCACCAGTGCTAGCTCAAATTCTTCTAAACAATTGCTGTTGTCTCCTATTGTAAGTGTAAATCTTCCCGACAGAGATTACAGAAGCCTAAGTCTCATTCCTTAAAGAAAAAACAAAAAAAAAATGATATTGTTTAAGGTAATTAAGGTAAGTATCTTTTATGAAACGATAAATTACTTTTTTCAGTTACAGACATTCAAGCAGCTATTTGTTTGCAACGAAGATAAAATTTATCTCTCGATTGAAAAAAAAATATATGACAAAACTAGGTAAAACTCCTATTTTGAGTCTACTGTGAAATATTCGCCCGATGAAATTCATTCCATTATTTTCATCGTCACAGAAAGGAATGATTTTGAGGTATTTTAATTAAACTGAGTTTTCATAATTCAAAATGACTCCCCTCTCAAAGCATTTACAGTTTCAACATCACGCTTTCACTGAATGCACTTTGTTATTATTTTGTGCTTATTGCAATCGAATATGAGCGGCAGTCTGGAAAATTAAATTCTTTAACAGCTTTTCTAAAACTGCAATATATATGTAATGTTTATGCAATGTTTGTATATCTTTTATTCGTATATAATGATATAATAACTCTTCCGCATTGCATGAGGGGCAATAATTGTTCTCGGCGCCCATGATCCTGATAATGAAAAGGTTCAATTCTCTTTTATAGGATGCAGAATAAATAAAAAATCAAATCTGTGGAAAAAATTGAGAAATATTGCAAGACATCTCCTTTTACTGCGTAACAAGTAAAACATTTAGTCTAGCAATACCATTGTTTATAGTATTGTTTATAGTATAATAGTGTGTGCGTGTTTGTGTGTGGACATTATTCATCACTTGTGAACCATTGGTTAGATATGGCCAATGAACTAGCTTTCTACCCAACAAAATCCACAGATATAACACACCTACCTACACAATAAAGTGTATACGAGTCTATTTAACACATTTTAGAAATGAAATACCTACATCTTCACTCCAATTTAAGTGATGGCTACAAAACAGCTTACCTCAAGACTGTAAATGTGAAACACACAACCACACAAGGACAGATGTGTAATTTACGTTAACATATAAACAACGCACATTCTACATCTTATACGGAAATAAAAGATTGTATTATACAACATCTCTCAGATTGTTGTACCTTAGCTTAAAATAATAATAATAATAATAATAATAATAATAATAATAATAATAATAATAATAATAATAATAATAAAATTCTATGCAATAATTGTGCAGGATATCAAGCGAATATCAATTATTACTTATATAGTTTTTGACAACAATGATTTTTTCATATAATGAAAAATATTATGAACTATGATTAATCATTACATAAAAAATGTAAAATAATAATGTTTTCACGATTCTACTAAAAGGAAACGCCTGGACAAGGAATAATATATCAGCAATAATATACTCTCAGATTGAATGCGAATGTTATATTTCCTTCAAAATCAAATTTTCAAAGCAATATATCAAACGATGATATCACAAACTTGCTTCGTTCGATTGCATCATTATCTGTAATCCAGCAACGCTTCCATGCTTAAGACCTTTTACATGAACCGTTCATTCATTGCAAGAGAATAACACCATGAGTGAACCTATACTGAATAATGCATATGGTGAATTTACCAAAATAACGCACGAAAGCAATATATATATATATATATATATATATATATATATATATATATATATATATATATATATATATATATATATATATATATATATATATATATATATATATATATATATATATATCTTGAGAAGTGTACTGTAAGCGAGTACTCTTGCAGGAAATACACAGGTTTTAGGCAATCAATGGAGACCCATTCTTCTTTGGCAAGTTGTGGATTAAGAAAGCCTTCGGATTGCTAGGGAACACGAGGAAACGGCGCATTAGCGGTGACTTGCTAGTGACGTTCCTCAGGAAAACATACGTTGCTCAGTGAAAATCTATCGTTATGTGTTGGTTAGCTAGGGGCTTGTAAGTCTGGCGGCATGTCGTAAATTTTCCCACAACGTGATATAGACGATGGAGTTTGTCGGAGGAGGTTGCAAATAGAAAAGCTTCGACAGGGACGACAGGGCGTCTTTAGGAGTGGTCCTTAGTCCCAGGAGGACCCAAGGAAGCTTGGTAAACCAGTTGGAGTCCTTGCTGCAGGACATTAAACCTGCTTTGAGGGTGCAATGATAACCTTTGACCATTCCATTGGCAGTAGGGTTGTAGGCGTTTGTGTGATGTAGGGTGATTCCCAGGATATTTGCCAATGATATCCACAATTGATAGGTGAAAGTGGTACCCCTATCAGAAGTAATATACTCAGGGATACCAAATCTCGCTATCCACCCTGAAAGTAAGGCATAAGTACATGAGACAGACGTTTCAGTTTCCATGGGAATGACTTCAGGCAAATGAGTGGAGCAGTTGATGACGGTTAATAGTTAACTATGTCCTTGTGATGTGGGTAGGGAACCTACGATGTCGATGTGAATGTGGGCAAAACGACGCTGAAGTTGAGAAAAGATGCCACACTCCTGCATCCCTAGGTTGATGTACTTTTGAAGTTTGGCATGAATTACAGGTGTGGACCCAATTCTTAGCATCCTTAGTAATGCGTCTGTAGTAGTTGTGCAGTAGATCACCATGAGGGATATGAAAGTCATTGAATTAAACTAAGAATATGCCGGTGAATGGGAGCAGGTATCGATGGTCAAGTCTACCAGTACTGACGTCACAGAGGAGGGTGGCATTATAGTCGTCGAGAGGGACGTCTTCTCAATGGAGGGATGTACAGGATGTCGTACATGGATTCTTTTTTGTTTAGCTTCTGCAAATGCGTTGTAATCTAGTCCCAGGTGAATGGCAACCAATGTGTTTCTCAACAGGGCATCAGCAACGAGGTTCATTCTCCCAGTGATATGTTGAAAGGTACAATTGTATTCAGCCATGGCGGTGAGTTGTCAGCATGGACGGGGAGACCAAGCAACAGACTGTCGAGTGAAGACATACACAGGAGGTATGTGTTCCATCGAAATGATGAAGGGCATCCTTGTAAGAAGTGGCAAAAATGATGGATAATCAAATGCACCACCACCAATTGGCACTACAGGGTAGAGTAGCCGGATTCCACCTTGGCCAGTTTTCTACTGAAGAAGGCCAGTGGGTGGGCTGAGCTGTGGACCACCCGCTCGAGTACTGCACCAATAGCAACATCGCTGGATTGGTAAAGAAAAGGAGAGGGGCATGTGGCACGGGAAATTTTTCAGCAGCAGCAGTTGATAGGGCATTATTCGTGTTGTATTTGTGTTTCTTGATGGGGACCCCAGTTCAGGTCTTTTGTGTTGTCATTGTGGGAGGCATAGAGGGGGGCAAGAGTGGCAGTGGTGGCTGGCAGGAAACGGTTATAATAGATGATCATGCCCAAGAATTCTTTCAGTGCTTTAACGTTTGAGGTCATGGGAAAGTTCTGAATGGCTGCAACCTTCTCAGGAAGGGGTCGTACTCCTTTAAGAGTGATATAGTGCACTAAGAACGATATTTTGTTAATGCCAAAGATACACTTGTCATACCGGACTACAAGGCCATTCTTTTGTAAGCAGTCGAGCACAATGTCCACGTAACATACACAGAGGGGGAGGTCCAATAAGATACCATTGATGAGGTGTTGAAAAGTGGTCCCAGCATTATAAAGTCCAAAAAAGGAGTAATTGAAGGTGTATGTAAGAAAGGGGGTGGTGATGGAGGTCTTGCAGATGTCTTTTGAGTTATTTGGCACCTGATAATACCCCTTCCGGAGGTCAATCGTGGAGAAAACCTTTGCTTTGGGCAAGTAGGAGGTCACGTTGATGTCTTGGAGGGGGTAGTGATCTGGTTCTGTCTGCATGTTCACCCACCTGTATTCTCTACACGAACTCAGAGAGCCATCTTTCTTCAGGAAGATGGGTAAGAGTGATGACCATGGGCTTGAGGCCTTTTGCCAAAGGCCCATTTCTTCCATTTTTGCAAAAGTTTGTTTAGTCGCTGCCAAATGATTCAGTGCCAGGTGCTTGAATCTGGTGAACATTTGGGTGCCCGTCCTCTTGATATGGTGATAAATACCATATTTGTCAGGAACAGTAGTCGTTTGGCTATGGTCTAAATGTAAAACCTCCGTTACAACGTGAGAAGGTAGGCGTAGGCATCCGAGGATGTGCTGATGTAAAGAACAAAGTAAGAGGGGCTGGACTTAAGAGGTGTTGATGAGTAAAAGTTGCCTTTAACTAATCACCCATAAGTGACATCAACCAGGAGGTGGAAATGTCAGAGGAAATCTGCACCGAGGATTGGCAATATGGCATCAGGTACAAGAAACTTCAAATAATATTTGGCGCTTCCATACGATAATGTGAGGGTTTCATTAACGTGGGTGGGTATTATAGATACGTTGGTAGCTACCAGGTGGATGTCAGCATATTTAGACAGTCTACATCGTGCTTTGGAGAGTGGCCTTGGAAGAAGAGAAAGCATGCATCCGTGTCTACCAAAATTCCCACATCCTTACAGGCATCATGTAAAGAGAGAAGATATAAGACAGGGGAGGTCACCCACACAAGTAATGGCCTATTTACACGTTTTTTAGTCACTGACAACCATTTACACATTTTTACATAGCCCCCCTGAATCCTAAGTGGGAATAGTATAACTGCCGCCGATAACTTTCAGTAAGTGTCTGTGAAGGTTGTTGGTTGGGGCGTAAGTGAGTGGTGAGTGATGGGAAGGTTTGTCACCAGTCTGGCACGTCATGGGGTAAGTGTTTGTATCCCACCGCATTCAGATCCGCTTCAGTCAATGAAGAGTAGTTGCCCTCTTCGTCAAGATTGGCGGCGTTGATAGAGGTCTGGAAAGTAGTGAAATGGATGTCCATAAGGGCATCTACTTTTGTCACCAGGCCCTTCATGGGCCAAAAATATCGACAACGGGTATGTCAGCGCATACTGGTTCAGTTAAGGGTCGTACCCGAAGAGCACGAAGTAGGTTCACATCACAAGGAGAGCCATCTGTGGCAGATTGCAGGCGAGCAATACTAGTCATTAACCTGAGGCCGCGGAAAACCTTTTGGTGCCCCAACAATTGTTGAAGGAAATGAAAAAGTGTGGCTATACAGGTGGCTGGCGATGGTGAGTACTGCTCGAAGAGGTATGTTGTGATAGCGCTGTACGTCATTGCCCTGTCCCCTTGTTCGCAATTCCCATTGCAGATTTCTTGGAAGTGTCCTCTGGGATTGCCGCTAGAGCGTAGTTTGGGTCTTCACCGAGTCACGACTTTGGTCTAAAACTGGATTAATTCCTCTGTACTGGCAAAGGGCGGTAGTTTCATGGAAGTGGCAGTATCATCAAACAGTAAGACACAGCAGTGAGGAGGGAAGGCAAGAAAGAGATGGTTACTCCAGTGGTCACCAATTGTGAGAACGAGCAGTTAGGTGATAACTGAGAGGCAAGATGAATGCAACTAACTTTACTTCAACAGACAGTGTGCTTATATACAAGTGTTGCAGAGCACTGTTAATAGTGAGGTGTAGAGTAAAATAACAATAATATACCATTGCAGTGTACTAGCAAGTGTGGAACACGTGTAAGCAAGTAAAAGTTATTACGCTATTTACAAAACAATAGAATAATGCATAAGTATATAGTTAGTATGTTTACTTTTATATTAGTTACCTTCCGTTCTATGAACTGATAACCAATTAGTTTCATATAATATAACCGATAATTATCTTAATTTGACAAATACATGTTTGAGGGAGTTCTGATTAAATGTTATCATATTTGGTAACAGTATTTCAATTGTAGAAGTCCTTCTCCTTCAAAGAATGGGCTCAAATTTCATTTTAAATGTACAGTAGTTTCTTTGTACGGGTTATATTTATTCATCTTTTGAAGATATATTCGAAGTGCATCCATACATTGAAATACCCAAAAATGTAGATATCTATTGTTAATTATATTTATATTTTCATTTTTTAGGGACATACAGTATACATGTCTATATATATATATATATATATATATATATATATATATATATATATATATATATATATATATATATATATATATAACCAAAAACCGATAAATCGGTTGGAACCTTTGACCGGGGATGCCTCTCCATGTCCTAAAATAAAAACAAAGAAAAAATGTTCATCTTTTCAATTGAACGTCTGAAAGAATTGATATAAAAATCTTGACCGGGTGTCACCGGTCGCTTGCTTTTGACATTACCCATAGTCATAAAACAAAACACTGTGATTCGTGATCAATTCATGGAGATAAAATGTAGTATTCTACACCTATACTATGCTGAGGAACGCATTATAACTCCAACCTCTGATAGGTATTACCTCTTACTACGTGTTTCCTGTTTCCTACCTTGTTTCTTTTTTCTACCTCTTACCTCCTACCTCCTACATCCTGCATTCTTATAGATATACTTCCTACCTCCTTCATCTTTTATCCTACATCCTATATACTTATACCTCCTACCTCCTACCCTCCACATCCTACCTTCTACCCCTTACATCCTACCCCCTATGTTTTACCTCCTACCTCCTACATCATACCTCTTATCTCCTACCTCCTACATGATATCTTGCCTCTTACCTCCTACTTCTTACCGCTTACCTCTTACAAGAGGTACATATCTTACCTCCTACCCTCAACCTCCTACATCTTTTATCCAACATCCTAGATCTTTATACCTCTAACCTCCTAGTTCCTACCATCCACATCCTACCTCTTACCTCTTACCTCTTACCTCTTACCTCTTACCTTCTACTTCCTACCTCTTACCCTCTACTTCCTACTTCCTACCATCCATATCCTACCTCTTACCTCTTACCTCTTACCTCTTACCTCTTGCCTCTTACCTCTTACTTTTTACCTCCTACCTCTTACCTTCTACTTCCTACTTCCTACCTCTTACCTCTTACCTTTTACATCCTACCTTTTCTACACATTTTCTTTTGTACCCTGCCTCTTTCATTTCTTACCTTTCAACGCTTAATTCACTAGCATACCTCCTGCTTCCTACCCGTTACCCGTCACCTCTTACTTACTGTAGAACACTGCACCACCAGTGCAGCTACGTTCTGAATATCGGCGTTTTACTAAGGGTGAAGTCAAACACTCTTCCTCTGTGGTGTTCATATATTCCATCAAAGAAGCAAGGTTTGACGCTGCAAACAAAAGCAGCAATAAATATACAAAAAAATAATGTAAATATTCATGTAAAACAATATATATATATACTGTAAATATCATGTAAATACAAAATAATGTAAATGATGTAAAATACAATACAGTAATTCCACAGGTAAGGTTCACTTAACATAGAAAATAAACTTACATTTTCCAGACGCCGATTCTAATACTAAAATTCCCAGATAACCACTGGTACAAGTTGCTGTACCACCAGATGCATTCAGCCTCCTAGCTAACAGCAACACTGGGGTGCTTGCAGCTATCACTGATGGTGGCTTCACAGAGTCTTCCACCAACCTTCAGCAAGCCTTCTTGTAGAAATGGTCACAACTTGCAAATCTTGCTGGATTTCTTCACCTTAGAATCCTTCTTGGAGAGTGACTTGATCTCACTCCCATACTCTTGAGCTTGAATCTTCTTCCATATTATGGTTGTTGCACAATTCATCTCGTTTGCAGATAACACTTCTGATCCACTCCTGGTTCCTAATCGCCTCAGTCGAGCGATGATTCGCACTATCTTGGTCCACGAAGAGAACTTGGCAGCAATCTTCTCCACTAAGATTGGTTCCGGCACCACCATGCTGAAGATGGATGCAGACTGCTTAACTTCTGGATCTCCAGCTAGTTCTGCTCGCTTCACATCGTCAGGAAGAGCTGGCCAACTGTCCTGCTCTTGACACAGGAACTCTGGTCCTGTCAGCCACAGCGACGACTCCAGCAAGCTATCCACATCAAGGCTCCGAGAGGCCAGGTCTGCAGGGTTCGCAGAGGTGTTCACATACCTCCAAGCGGTGATGTCACTGAGGTCGCGGATGAGGTTCACACGGTTTTTCACAAATGTGTGGTATCTTGCAGACAGGTTACGGATGTATTTCAGGACAGACGTGCTGTCGGTCCAGAACACAAGGTCACACAACTGCAAATCGAGTTCTGACCTGATCTTGCCAATCAAGTTGAGCTGCCACGAGCTCGACCCATAACCAGTGTACTGTTCACTTGGTTATTCTTGCTTACCGTGCGCAGATACGTGGCCACACCATATCCTGTCTGGCTTGCGTCCGCAAAATGGTGAAGTTGGTACGATGATACCTCCCCAAAGTCTGGAGGCTCCAGGCTTCTTCTGATCTTGAAGTCTCTTAGACACTGAAGCTGGGAAGTCTATCTGCTCCAGCGATTTGCTTCGTCGTTGTTCATTTCTTCGTCCCAAGGTAAGTTGCGACGACACAGGTCTTGTAGTAACATCTTCCCTTTCAGGGTGAAAGGTGCGACAAAACCAAGTGGATCATACAAGGAAGCCACTACAGAGAGAACTCCTCTTCGCGTCCTAGGCTTCTCCTTCAGGTTGATCTTGAAGGTGAACTCATCACTGCTCATGTCCCAGTGGATACCCAAAGCGCGCTCCGTAGGCAGCTCGTCCTTACTGAGGTCCAATGTAGCCACTGATTTATCTCTCTCCCCTTCAGGCACGGCAGCGAGAATGCACTTGTTGCTAGATGTCCACTGGTTCAGCCGGAATCCTCCATCAGCACAGAGTCCAATGAGGTCTTTTGTCAATTGGATACAGTCTTCCTCGCTGTCCATTGACTTCAACAAGTTGTCAACGTAGAAGTTGCGTCGTATGGCATGGCAAGCGTCTTCACCATACTTGTCACCATAGTCCAGTGCTGCCTGTCTGAGGCCGAAGTTGACTATACTTGGGGACGATCGTGCTCCAAACACATGTGAAGTCATCCTGAACTCTTGAATAGCTTGATTGGTGTCTCCACCTGGCCAGCACAGGAAGCGTAAAGAGTCCCTCTCGTCTTCTGGCACCTTGACTTGATGGAACATTTCTTGTATGTCCGCAGTAACAGCATGTTGTCCTTCCCTGAAGCGCAGCAGCACTCCAGCAAGACTACTTGTGAGATCTGGTCCCTGCATGAGGTGGTCATTGAGTGAGGTCCCAGCATGCTTAGCCTTAAGGTCGAAGACGACCCTAAGCTTGTCCTTGGTAGGATGTTTGACCCCATGGTGCGCCATGTAGTTCACACAGCCATCACTGCGATTCTGCTTGTCGACTGGGACAAGCTCACCGTACCCTTTCAAAAGGTACTTTTCTACTTGTTCAACGTATATAGTCTTGTACGTTTCATTTGCCTAAAATTTCTTCTTTAAGGAGTGAGCCCTACGTTCTGCCATGGCACGGTTATTAGGTAGAGGCTCAGTGTCACTAAAGGGTAAGTAAGCAACATACTTGCCATCTGTCTGGACAACAGTTTCGTCCAACAAAGACAGGAATCTCTTGTCTTCAAAAGAATCTTCTATCTTTGAGAGTGTCTCTTTCTCCCAAAAGTCTTGGTTGAAGTTGTGTTGCAGAAGTTCTGTTGTATCATCCACAGTGCACACATGGAACAGAGGGGCAGGACCTGAAGTTGATCTGGGTCCTGTTGGGCCGAAAACAACCCACCCTAGCTTGGTCAGGAAGGCAGATGGCTCGTCCTTCAGCCCATGTCGCTGGTCTAGAATCACTCTGTTCAATGTCGTGTCTAGCCCAATGATTAGCTCTACTTGACAATGATCTTCAGGTAGACTTTCTACTTCCAGATCACTCAGATGTGGCCACTTGGTCAGCCATTCTTGACTCATGGCATGGTCCATAGACACATTGATCTTGTCAGCCACGAACACGTTGGTCACATGCTCTCCTTCATCAGTATTAATATTACAAATGTGTAGGGACAGAACTTCCTTACAAGTGAAAGTCCCTGCTTCAGTTGCCATGATCTGGTTGCATGGTCTTCCTTTGAGACCCATTCGGCCTATCAGGCTTCTTGCTGCCAATGTTGGGGCAGCTCCACTGTCGATGAATCCATAGGTTGCATGGATGTCATTTACGAGAACAGGTAAGATCATCAGCATTGTTCTTCCTTCAGGTAACTGGCTTGCACACACTGAGAACATAGGTTGCACATTTGGGGCTGCAGCACTCTTGCCAGCTGTAGCAGTCACGCCACCTTCTGTAGCACCAACTGCCTTCTCACCGCCCCCGATAGCACTTTTGCCTCCCACATGGGCCGCACCTGTATTGCTTGCAGTCTTAGGTAGACTATGCAGCATGGTATGGTGCTTGTGAGATCCACACTTTTATCAGATGGATGCATCTTCACATTTTGCATATGAATGTTCACCATTAAGACACCTGAAGCAGTATCTTGCCTTCTTTATCACCTCCCAGCGATCTGGAAGCTTCAACCTCTCAAATTTGAAGCACTCTTTAAGTTTATGGTCCTCTTTAGTACAGAAGGGACACCATTTCCCTCTAGCTGGTGAAGCTGTGTGGTGCACAGGTAAAGTCTTAGGCCTGACAGGCTTGGATGGCTTCTTAGTAGGCTTCGGGGTACGACGGTCGCACTCATAATAAGAGAGATGCTTGGCAATACATGCCTGTTTCTCATTGTACTCTATTAGACCTGGAAGCTTGAACTTATGTTCCTCGCATTTCGCTACCCATCTCACTCTCAGTTGGTATGGGAGCTTTTCAACAATCTTCTTCATTGTTTCTTGAAGTTCTATTCGATGGTAGTTATTACCAAGTGCTGCCTTAACTGTCTTCAAACATGTAGCATAATTTTCCAGGCCATCAATATCACCTGCATTAATCTCCTTCCAATCAAATAGGTTCTTGACATAAGCATCTGACAGGTCATTTTCATTCTTGTATTTACGACACAATATCTCCCAAGCACAATCATACCCACTGTCAGTGGGTAGATGGAAACAGTTTTCAATCAGGTTCTTGGGAGAACCGTCTAAACAGTTGTATAGATGAGTTAGCCTTCATGCAGGGTAGTCGGTATTACACTCCACAATCCAGGTGAAAGAATTCTTAAACATGGAGAATTTTGTTAAGTCTCCGCTGAAACGCTCCAGCTTCATCTGTGGCAGCTGCATTCGTCGTGTTAGTTCTTGCTGACTAGCTAGTGTACAATCAAGAGCCTTTACTATTTCAGAAGTTTGCAGATCTGCTCGTGACACATCTCGAGTTAAGGGAACACGTCTTGGCACAAAAGGCGTCGGCATCTGGGGCCAATGGAGTTGAATGATGTTCAAGACCCTTCAGGTCATACGTCACACTGTGGACGTTTGTAGGATTCACATCTGCTTCATGAACCCTGCTGATTCTCCCACTCTCATAGTGAGAATTTACATCACTTCTCCACTGCTCAATCCCTTTGACATCCAACTGAACTGATGAGTCCCTCTTCTCCCGTTGTGAAGCATTACTAGCAGCGGAACCAGCATATGAAGTTCCAACTTCAGACAGTATTTCATACTCTACCTGTAGTTTATCACAGTCTAACTTCAGGCCGTTAATCTCTTCTTGGCTCTTGCGTTTAGCTGCAATTGCTTTGGCTTGCATTTCAATTTCAAGTGTTTTGGCTTGCATTTCAGCTTCAGCAGCAAGTGCTTTGGTTTGCATTTCAGCTTCAGCTGCAAGTGCTTTGGCTTGCATTTTCAAAGCCAATTCCTCTTCTTCTAGCTGTTTTGCTTCCTCCGCTTGCTTAAGCTTTGCTTGCGCCTCAAGCAAGCGCACACACAGTGCCGACTGGCTGATCTTTGCTGAAGCTCTTGAAACGGACGACATGGTGACAGATGATAGAGGCCACAACAGACGATCCTTGCAGACACAAGGCTGACGAAGTCCACTTGTCCCACACTGGCGTTACTTGACCCAGGCTGGAGTATTCGTCAAACTGTAGAACACTGCACCACCAGTGCAGCTACGTTCTGAATATCTGCGTTTTACTAAGGGTGAAGTCAAACACTCTTCCTCTGTGGTGTTCATATATTCCATCAAAGAAGCAAGGTTTGACGCTGCAAACAAAAGCAGCAATAAATATACAAAAAAATAATGTAAATATTCATGTAAAACAGTTTGTATATACTGTAAATATCATGTAAATACAAAATAATGTAAATGATGTAAAATACAATACAGTAATTCCACAGATAAGGTTCACTTAACATAGAAAATAAACTTACATTTTCCAGACGCCGATTCTAATACTAAAATTCCCAGATAACCACTGGTACAAGTTGCTGTACCACCAGATGCATTCAGCCTCCTAGCTAACAGCAACACTGGTCACTTAATACTATGATGAGTACACTGGGCAGCTCAGTAAAACCACAAATACTGCAGAACCACAGCATGCAGAAATTTCATGTGCTTTCCAGAGCTTGCCCACGCTGAACTAACAAAGGCACCAAGGCGGGCATAAATCGCGGCCTTTTGGGCAGATGCCAACAATAACAATACAATATTTTTCAGTACCAACTCAACACTTCTTTTTCATATAAAAAAGTAAACAAAAAATGTATACAGTTTTCTATTCAATAGAAATATTCAATTCAAAATAGTGCACATAAGTATATAATTAAATACAAAACAAACATCAGGCAATCCCGACGCTCGCTTATCCCCTCATCCTTATCACCAACAAAGAAAACGTGTAGCGCCAACTTAACTAAAAACGTAAAATGCTGTGGCATATCCTACACTTACCTTTAGATTTACTTTTACATCTTACCACATGCCTCATTTGTTTACCTAAAAATTTGGTTACCTTTTACCTCCCTTACTATCTACCTCGTACATGCTACATCCATTTCTTGACCGCCTATCTACAGCTGATGATAATTTTTTACCTATTAGTATTACGTTCTAATCTCTACAATCAACCGCATTCCCCCTCATCATAATATACATCAACATGGACATCTATCAAGTAACTTATCGTTCCTACAAGACGTACCTACATGCTACACACTACCGTGTGATCTACATTAGTCTTTAACGCCGAGTCCTGTGACTGACATGAAAGATAAGTCAATTACCATTACTACCTTCTCTCAAAAATTGGCAACTCCTCGCCATGACTCTGGGTAATGTCAAAAGCAAGCGACCGGTAACACCCGGTCAAGATTTTTATATCAATTCTTTCAGACGTTCAATTGAAAAGATGAAAATTTTTTCTTTGTTTTATTTTAGGACATGGAGAGGCGTCCCCGGTCAAAGGTTCCAACTAATTTATCGGTTTTTGGTTAAATATCACTCTTTTTTTGCGCAAGCGTATTAATTGAGTAGTTGAGAACTAAAAGAGACCAGATTATTAGTAACAAAATCTCAAACAACATAAGATTATAATTGGGCATTATTTTTGTTGAAATACATCTAAGTATAACTAAATGTTCATTATATTTGTGTCTGTTTATTTCTTTGCTTCTATTAGACACGAGAAGAACTAAAAGTAAAGAAAACGACACACAAGGAATAAAGGTTGAATTAAAACAGTAACTTACCTCAAACCGTAAACGATGCACATTGATACCCGGAAAAGTTGCTACCTCCCCGAAGTCAACGTTTCTGGTAATACTATCACCGATCAAAATGGCCTAAAAGACGTGCGTTTATATACTAATTCGTCTATGTCCTACATGAAATTCAATTTGTTTATTTTTATTCTAAATTCTTATTTACATCCACTGCACGACAAAAGCGGTTTCGTAAGCTAAAATTTCAATCAAAAGTTCGGGAAAACAATCGATTACTTGAATAGTTCAATAATTACAACACTGACTGCATCGGTTACCTTTTCGTTGGTATTGGTAATGTTCATCATGATTGATAAGGTTGGAAATCTGTTGCTATTGAAATGTAAAATGAACTAAAATTTATCAATCTGACGAGAGTACAATATGCTAAGTGACGTGCTGGTTTTCTTTTATATAAGGTACCCGAGTCCCATCCACGTCCCACGGGTTTAATGTTGCACTTTGCCCACCTGCCGTGACGCAATAAACATGGTGTGATGAAGGTCTTATCTGCCCCAATATTCCTGAAAGTGACGTCAAAGGTACAGGTTTAATATTCTAAACGTTTATGATAATGTCAAATTCCCATGGTAAAATGGGCTCGCATGCACACCTGCAAGAGTTTTAAAATTGAATGGCAGGTGTTAATATTACTGATACCTTGATTTCTCCACTCAAAACCATGTTATCTATTCCTTGGTCAGTAGCCGTGACGTAATTTCATCTTTATTACATTACTGAACTGCCGGCTGCCTCAAATCCCGTACAGTTTCCCACAGATAACACCGGAGAATTCGCCGCAGTATGAACAGAATAGCTTATGAAGCTAGGTGATCTACTAACACCACGGGACCAAACGTACACAATCGAAAGGTCAAGCAGATTTATATATGTCGTTAACCTACTAAAAGCAAATACCTGAGCCGCTTGTTCGGACGTCAAAAAGTAAGCTATACCGCTTGTCTGAAATAGCGTGTTATCTCTCATGTTTCCTTACCCCACAAGATAATTGATAATAAGGTAAATTCCAGCACAATCTAGGCAACACCTAAGTTCATATTTTCAAAATCTTGTGTCGAACGTCTTTCTAACTCCTTAAGAAACAGAGCTAAAAAACATTATCATAAGCAGAAAAAGAAGTCGTTGTATAACAAAGATCACGTGACTTCAGATGTGACATCACGTGATTATCCGAACCATCATAGCAATAATCTAAGACTATGGTTTTAAAATTTGGGGTCAAACGTCTTTGTAGCTCATATCATTCGGGGGCCGATTTACCTAGCGTTCAAGCTAGTATACTATTTCAAACCTATGTCACGTGACCTTACCCCACGTGACCATCTAAATGCG
>NC_090748.1:42141441-42148639 GCF_036898095.1 Palaemon carinicauda
CACGAAGCTAAAATACCAGCTAAGAAGGCAGTGAACGACAAGGAAATCGCTGGAATACCCTTACGATTGCCAACATGTCTTTTTCCCGATGTGGGACCAACAGCATCGAGACTCGCCATCTCAGGACTTTACCAACCGTGTGTCACACGATCGTACATAGTAACAACATTTCATTTTGTGTATATATTTTGCTTGTATCTTTGCTCTTCCCTCGCACTAAAAAGAACCTGAATAAACCTGCCTGTTTTTTTCACCGTTAACGGTGTCGGTTTTGAACATGAAATTTCCTGTTGCATTGAGCTCTTGTTATAAAGGAGAGTGTTCTATTATAAACTCACTCAGTTGCTTTCCTGTTGTCTTTGAGTCACATCCTTCTCTTGGCACGTCACATTGGTGACCTCGAAAGTCGACTAGCTCCTCTTGCCTTCCACCCCCCTCGCCCCTCCGTTTTTGGTACTATGGCGGACTCTACGGAAGTTAATGCTGCAGCTCCCCCATTGAAACTTTTGTCATTAGCCAGAGGAGGGGCGTTTGCTTGGTTTCAGCGCGCAGAGGTCCAGTTTCGCATCAAGGACGTGACTCGCTCAACCACCAAAGCAGATTATGTTCTCGCGGCAATACCCGCAGACACCTTCCCGGAAATATCCGACTGGCTTTGAGAACAAGGGGACACCCCAATAGCGTATGACGCCCTCAAAATATACCTTCTGCAGCAATACTTGCCATCGCCAGCCGCCCGTATAGCAAAGTTTTTCAGCTCTCGCAACAACCGTTGGGGGACCAAAAGGCTTCGCTCGCCCTCAGAGAAATGACCATTATCGCTCACCTGCAACCTGCCGCAGACGGCTCTCCTCGTGAGGTGAACCTACTTCGTGCCCTTTGGATACGCCGTTTACCCAGACCTGTACGCGCTGCCATACCCGATGTCAATAGTTTACCCATAAAGGACTTGATGACCAAAGCCGACGTCCTTATGGACAGCCACTTCAAGACCTCCATCAACGCCTCCACCACTGATGAAGAGGACGCCCATTCAACGTCAACCGAAGCTGACGTGAATGCCATAGGACATACACGCATACCCCGTGATGTGCCGAAGCGGCGACAAAGCCACACACCTATCACCACTCATTCGCGCCCCAACCAACGACTTCTACAACCACTTACTACCTCCCATCTGCCTCAGTTTTGCTACTACCACTTCAGATTCGGGGCAACCATGAAGAAATGTGCGAAGAATTGTCAGTAGCCAAAAAACGTGTAAGTAGGCCATCGCTCGTGGCGGTGGCCTCCCGTGTTTCTATTCTTTTCTTATTACACGATGCAGGAACAGGCGTGCGATTTTTGGTAGACATGGGTGCTTGTCGTTCTCTTTTGCCAAGGGAACTCTTCAGGACACAACGTAGTCTGTCTACGTCTGCCGACGTCCGCTTGGTAGCTGCCAATGGATCTGCGATACCCACCTACGGTTACGAGAACCTCACATTATCGTTCGGGAACGGTAAATTTTGTTGGAAGTTTCTCGTTGCTGACATCACATTCCCAATCCTTAGTGCGGATTTCTTCTCTCATTTCCGCCTTCTGGTCAATGTCGCCCACCGACAATTGGTCAACGCAGACTCGTACTTGTCGACACCTCTTCAACCCGCCCCCTCCAACCTCGCTCTCCACATCAGCGCACCCACGGATGCCTACGGCCACCTCCTCACGTCGTACCCGGAAGTTTTCCGTCCAGAACTTCGCCAAACGCCCCACGGCTCCTGCCAAGCACGGTATTAATCACCATATCAAGAGGACGGGATCCCAAGTCTTTGCAAAATTAAGACGTCTGGCACCGGAACGATTGCAGCCGCCAAACAGACGTTCACCAAAATGGAGGAAATGGGCTTTACCAAAAGGCCTCCAGCCCATGGTCGTCACCCTTACACATCGTTCTGAAGAAAGACGCCTCTCTCCGTCCGTGCGGGGATTACAGGCGCCTGAACATGCAAGCAGAACCGGATCACTACCCCCTCCCAAACATCGCCGACGTGACCTCCTACCTGCACAAAACGAAGGTTTTTTTCTATGCTCGACCTCCTGAAGGGGTATTATCAGTTCCCTACGAACCCAGAAGACATCCCCAAGACGCCATCACAACTCCCTTTGGTACAAACACCTTCAATTACTCCCGTTTTTGCCTTCGTAATGCTGGGGCCACGTTTCAATGTCTCATTGATGGAATCTTAGGGGACCTCCCCTTCTGTGTATGTTAGGTGGATGACATACTTGTGTTCTCCTCCTCAAAAGAGGAACACCTCCGTCACCTGCGCATCGTGCTCGACCGCCTGAAGAAAAACGGCCTTGTAGTCCGTTAAGACAAGTGTACCTTTGGCGCCAACGATGTGTCGTTCTTAGGGCACCGCATCACTCTTGAAGGAGTCCATCCCCTTCCTGAGAAGGTAGCAGCCGTTCAGGACTTCCCCGCGCCCTCGACCGTGAAAGCTCTGCAGGAATTCTTGGGCATGATCAGCTATTATCACCATTTTCTGCTAGCCATTGCCGCCACTCTTGCTCTTCTCTATGCCTCCCTCAAGGACAAGCCAAAGGACCTGAAGTTGGGTCTCCTTCAAGAAGTGGCCTTCTGCAATGCAAAGAACGCTTTATCAACTGCTGCGGCGCTCACTTTTCCTATCCCACATGCCCCTCTCCTTCTCTCCACCAATGCCAGCGACGTCGCTGTTGGTGCAGTACTCGAGCAGGTGGTCAACGGCTCTCCCCGTACATTGGTCTTCTTCAGCATAAAACTGTCCAAGGCAGAATACGGTTATTCTACCTTCGATCGCGAATTGCTGTCGGTGCACTTGTCTGTCCGTCACTTTCGCCATTTCTTAGAAGGTACTCCCTTCGTCATTCACACAGACCACATGCCTCTGGTGCACGCCTTCACTCGACAGTCTGACGCCTGGTCCGCCGTCAACGCCGACATCTCTCCGCTGTGGCTGAATACAATCGCACCCTTCAATACATCCCTGGGAAAATGAGTCCCGTTGCCGATGCCCTGTCAAGAAACACGTTGGCTGCCGTTCAACTGGGATTGGATTACAACGGCCTGGCTGAAGACCAATGACAGGATCCAGAGTGTCAAGCATGTAGAACATCCTGCACGTCCCTCCGTTGGGAAGACTTCCCCCTCGAAGACTCCAACACCACCCTCCTCTGTGACGTCAGTACTGGTAAACCACGACCTTGGATTCCTGCTCCCATGCACCGGCAGGTGTTTGATTTCATTCACGGCCTTTCACATCCCTCGTGCTGTTCTACTGCACAGCTGCTGAAGATGAAGTTCATTGGGCACAGCATTTCTAAGGATGCTGAGGATTTGGTCCGCGCCTGTACTTCTTGCCAAACTTCCAAAGTACATCGACACGGATTCAGGAGTGGGCACCTGTCCTCAACCTCAGTGTCGTTTTGCACACATTCATGTCGATATTGTAGGCCCCCTACCCACATCACAAGGATATCGTTACCTATTTACCGTCATCGACCGCTCCACTCGTTTGCCTGAAGCCATTCCCATGGAAACTGCAACGTCCGCCTCATGTACATCTGCCTTACTCTCCAGATGGCTTGAAAGATTTGGTATCCCTGAGCATATTACTTCTGACAGGGGTACCACTTTCACTTCTCAATTGTGGACATCATTAGCGAATTTCCTGGGCATCACCCTATATGAGAGAACTGCCTACAACCCCGCTGCCAATGGAATGGTTGAACCTTTTCATCGCACCCTCAAAGCAGCTTTGATGTCCCGCTGCAAAGATTCCAACTGGTTTACTCAGCTTCCCTGGGTCCTCCTGAGACTAAGGACCACTCCTAAAGATGCCCTCGACGTCTCGGCAGCTGAAATGGTGTATGGCAACCCGTTGGTAATCCCTGCCGAATTTTTGTCCTTCTAGAACCTCCTCCGACGATCTCCAGCGCATACGTCACGTCGTGGGAAAATTTACTCCATGCCGCCAGACTTACAAGCCCCCAGCAAAGCATCATATACCGACAGACTTGCACTCTGCAAAGCACGTCTTCCTGCACAACGACACTAGCAAGCCACCGCTAACGCCCCCTTACACGGGCCCTTTCCTTGTGATTTGACACAGTCCAAAAGCATTCCTACTAAAAATTCGTGGCAAAGAAGACTTGGTCTCCATTGATCATCTAAAACCTGCTTATCTCCTGCCAGATGACCCGCCTACAGTTAGCCTCTCTAGATCAGGGCGCCCTATTTAACATATACAGTATGTCATTTTTAGGGTGGGGGAGCTATATACCAACTGTGTGTCACACGATCGTACATAGTAACGACATTTCATTTTGTGTATATATTATACCTGCATCTTCGCTCTTCCCTCACACTATAAAGAACCTGAATAAACATGCCTGCTTTTCTCACCGTTAACGGTGCCGGTTTTGAACATGGAATATCCTGTTGCATTGAGCTTTTGTATATAAAGGAGAGTGTTCTATAATAAACTCACTCAGTTGCTTTCATCCTGTCTTTGAGTCACAACCTTCTCTCGGCCCGTCACAGGACCCTTCTATGGGGCAAAATTTCATAGGATCATCAGAAGCAGTTGGGGCAATAGAAAATTCCCCGATTCAACATCGGTGGGCGCTCTGAGAAACGGCACACGTAAGAAGGCCAGGGATAACACTGAAAATCGGAAGAGAGCAACCGTAGGACGAGGACCTAAGGCAACCCACAGCAATCAACCACATGAATTAACTAGCGTAGTATAAACATCTGTAGTTTTTATGATTAACAGATGTGTTAAAGAATTTCTTACAAGTATGTAGGATAATGGGGCTGTCATTCTGTTTTCTTAAAGTTATGTTAAAGTAAAATGAAGAACACTAATTTTCACGTATTGATTGAAGGAAATAACTAGTCGAGTCAAATGTTTTTACTGTTAAATTAGGAAAGATTACTTTTTCCTAAGAAAGAATATAACCGATACTCTTGTTTCTGTGAGCATAATTAAGAAATTGTTTTTTGGTTTGTGGAATTTGTGGATTTTTACTGCATGATTTATTTTAATCTGAAGCAATATATTCATATTTGCTGTTTGTGACATTCGCTACCAAACATGTTGGATGTAATTTTTCAACAATTGTGATCATATGATGTAAAATGTTGTGTTAAAAAACAGTAACAATAACAGTTATTCAATTCGAGAGAGGATATGTTTCATCCATAAATGTGATGTAGGATGTTATTAGTTATTGCTTGTAATTCAATGTTAAAAGACTAGTGTACGAAATTCTTATGATGTTATCTTTGAGTATTGCTAGTAATTAGTAATTAATTTGTTTAGATATGTTTTAAAAGAAAATGTTAAACAAGTGTCTATGCATTTGTCCATGATTATCCTGATTAATGAAGATGAGCTTGTTAACGCAATAGTCGAAGTATTTTCAGCTGCCAACCGTTCGTTACGTAATTAGTAATTTGTTACTTGTGCGATTTAAAAACCTTGCATTGCACCCAGTTACTGTGTTCTGCAAGTGATTTATTTCACTAATATTTCGGTATGAGTGTTAAAACAGAATACTGATTTCGAATTACTTTGGATAGTGACGATTAAAGAATACCTGTGATACTTTAGTTAGTGACAAACTAGGAATATGAGACATAAATTGGTACTGTTGATAGTTGGTAGGGAAACTTTATTAGGAGTTGAAACATTTACGGTGACATGTTTATTCAGACAACCGTGAAATAGAATGTTGTATGAGAAAAGAAAACAGCTATCGAAATCCCAAAAAAAAAAAAAAAAAAAAAAAAAAAAAAAAAAAAAAAAAAAAAAAAAAAACATCTGCTGATAGAAATATCTTGAAAAGCATGTACTACTGTTGAAAGGAGATCTAAAATAAAATGTAAAGCCTTTGAATTGCTGATATCAGATATACTGAGTTGGATCATATATCATCTTTCATTGAGAGCATAAGTAAATAAGGTGACTTGATATTAGTTCAGTTCAAAATCTTATATATAGATTTTTTTTTATTATTATTTTTAATCCGTGTATATCTATATTTTCTTCTTTGTTCTTTATACATATCTTTCTCAAATTTTACTAGATTTGGATTGTTCAGTTAAGTTCTGAATTGAATAATGATGAGTGCATTGATGAATAATAAGTTTTACTGTCAGAAGGTTAGTATTACTCTTTATTAAGGGAAATTTGTTCTTTCAAGTTTTTTTTTTTAGGGACCCTCATCTTTCTTGATTTTGATCTTATTTCCCTTGTCCACTTCATGGATAAGGTTTTATATAATAAAAAGGATTGCAAGAACTTACACTTTTCGAAGGAAATATATATCAGAGCATTGTGTGAACTGCCTCACTTACCGTGAAAGAATTAAGGATATCTCTCACAAGGGGTTGCCAACTCCTGCTAAGCTTACGCCTTCACTGTGTCCTCCAAAAGAACAAGCAAACGTCTAGTGCTAGATTTTCTCCCTTCACTACTATAATAAAAACAAAAAATCTTTTCTCAATTCACCTGTTTTCGTGATCTACCTCCATTATGAAGAAGAATATTTTACCTAAACAGAAGCTTGTTTTTTATCGTCATCACCAAATCATGTAATCTGCGGGACCGTCTTTCGATCTATTGATTACTTGCGGAAAATCTTACATACTCCCATTACTGAATTCAAAATTGTCAATAATACTTATTTTGAAACTAGGTCTTACACTACTTTGACGTTAAAATTTCAGGTACAAAATATAAGGTATCAATATTCAAAATCCTAACTCAATATTTCTATAGAAATTACTGATGACTGAAGAGAACGTTACTCCTATTATTATTATCATTATTATTTTCTAAGCTACAACCCTAGTTGGAAAAGCAGAATGCTATAAGCCTAGGGGCCCCAACAGGGAAAATAGCCCGGTGAGGAAAGGAAACAAGGGAAAAAAATATTTTAAGCATAACAATATTAAAATAATGATTTCCTTTATAAACTATAAAAAAATTTAACAAAACAAGAGGAAGAGAAATCAGATAGAATAGCGTGCCTGATTGTACCCTCAAGCAAAAGAACTCTAACCCAAGACAGTGGAAGACCATGGTACAGAGGCTATGACACTACCCAAGACTAGAGAACAATGGTTTGTTTTTCGAGTGTCCTTCTCCTAGAAGAGCTGCTTACC
>NC_090748.1:42149139-42169139 GCF_036898095.1 Palaemon carinicauda
CATAATATCAGAGAACGAATTCTTGACAAGCCACATAGCAATCTGCACCCCTAATAGCGTTTACGTTTCGAGGAGGTGTGGCAGAATAAAAGGGAGCCATATCAAGGCTACCCCGTTCTCGTACTACTATTGGGTATGATAACAGCGCCATTCCCACGATGGCGGACATTCCTTCTCTTGTAGCGATTTCGCTCGGTGGTATTCTGCGCTGATCTAACTTTTCGATCGTTTTAAAGGATAATATTTATGTTTTCTCCATCTTCTTCCGCCTCTGGAAAGTTGAGTATCGGGTCTTTACTATGAGTATAATCTAGCTCCTGTTTCACAATGAAATTAGAGTAATTTATTGTGCTTAAGAGCTAGGCCAGTTACTGGAGGTGCCATGGGCGCCGTCGTTCGTTAGGCATGTGTTATTTAGATAGCAGAAAGACTTCCAGTATGAATAGCTTTATTTAATTATTTTAATTATTTAGCTATTTAGGCAATTTTTCTCATAAAGATTTGATAATGTGCATAATTTTCCTTTCTCTGTCGATTGTATAGTTAGAGTTTCGGTGGTTTAGGTAACCGAGATCTCGTCTAGCCTAAGTAACCTAACCTAGGCGTTTTACTATACGTTCAGACATCCCCCGGTTACCCTCGTGTATTGTTTTTCAATTCAGCGGAGAATGATACCTCCTAGAATTTTATGAAACATTACACGTCTCTTCGGAGATTTACGGGTAATCTCTTTCCCTCTGAGCGTAGCTTCAGGCTACAACCCTAATAGCTGGGCCTTGGATTTTATTCAGACATGACTAACACAGGGTTTCTCCTGCCTCTTCCCTTAAACTGCTGGTTTTGGTATACCAGCAGGTTTTGGGATTTAGTCAGAATCTCAGAGTATTTAGTTTTATGTCGGCGTCCTGCCGGCAGGGCGAATGGGTTGTAGAATACCATCATTCCCCTGCCGGCTAGGCTGCCGGCAATGGAGGTTAGCCCTCCCTCGCTGCACTTGAAGTAGTGATAGGATATCATCTTCTCCTTGCGACTAAAAGACTAGTCCTGCGCCGCAGTCCTCTAAGCTGAAGAGTGATCTTCTTTTGCCTAGGATGACGTGGCACTGGAAACTCTGTTTCTCGCGTGTTGAGAAGAGGCGGCAATGCCACCATCCCCTTAACTGTGTCGGCAATCTCTAGGATGGAGAACTGAGACTCTACTATCACCTAGGATTCTGCCAATGCTGAAACAGAGTTTCTTTTAACAAGTGGTGGGACTGACATTTTGCTAATTCCTTTCACACTCTATACAGGACCCTCTTCCCTACCCCTCTGTCCACTTTTGATGGCCGTGCCATTGTGTTTCTTTGGGCAGGCATCTTGCAACTTTACCATTGCCGGTAGGTTGCCATAGCCGGCCAGACTCCCTTTCAAGCCATGACATTGGCTGGCGGCAATGCATACTGCCGGCAACCACATAGCCGATGATTGTCGGCAGCCAAAATGGCTTCCGACAGCTGGTGGCTGCCGGCAGTTGGCGGCTGCGGCAACTGGTGGCTTCCAGCGGTTGGCGGCTGCCGGCCGCCATGATGGCCGAGAGTGGGGAGTCCCTTGCTATTTTCAAGGTTCCTCAGTTCTCCCTTGGACTGTTATTCACGAGTTCTGTTGCCGTAATACCGCCGGCCAGACCAGTACAGATAAGAGCTGACTTAGATGGCAGCACACCGACTGTACTGATACTGTCGGAGGCTAGCCTAACGACAGTGTATTGGCGGCACCTTACCGGCAATAGTACTATAGCTGGATGGAAGCCTGAATGGTACATTCTCCCCTTCCATTGGAACCTTCTATTCGGAAGAAAGGCAGTAAAATGAGACTTTTACATCCTTTATTACTGTATAATACACAGTAAAGGAGTAGCCTTTCCTCCATGGTACCTCTCTCTCTAGCTAGCATACTAGATATGCCGGCAAGACCTACTTATGCCGGCAACATGCCGGCTGAACTACAGTATATGTTATACAAGTAACCAGTATATCTACAGTATAGAATATACTGCAG
The DNA here is from genome assembly GCF_036898095.1 of Palaemon carinicauda. Taxonomy (NCBI): domain Eukaryota; kingdom Metazoa; phylum Arthropoda; class Malacostraca; order Decapoda; family Palaemonidae; genus Palaemon; species Palaemon carinicauda. The sequence goes on from NC_090748.1 coordinate 42,151,179, forward strand.
ATAGAAAACTACTATATATTTTATACCAGTAGTTATTTCCAATATATCTTGGATATCCATCACAGGCATTTGCTGAACCCAATCTCACATTGAATGAATATGATTTCTTCAATATCCTGATTAGAAATCAGTATTTGGATTACCTTACAATATTAAATAACTTCAAGGCAGAAGTGATACTCTCCTAACCCTTAAAAGGGTAGAGCCTTTATCCTTGAGTCTCCCTGATCAAGAAACTCTATATATTAATATTGTAAGGAAGGCTATAGCAAACAGGCTGAGTGGGATATACAAATATATGTCTTTAATTTCCCTAGTCCAACTGGCTTCATGCTATATGGACCGTACTGTCATATGCTACTATGAAGGCAGCATAATGACTAGACTACAATACATGATGTACAGTGCCCAATAAATATCGGTATAGACTTACTGCAAATAGAAAACTACAGTACCATTATACAGTAGTAATGTCTAACATACCTTCATCCTTATCACTAACAAGCTAGTGAAAGGATCATCGTAACCAGTGAGTAAGTGAAGTTTTCTCTGCTTTGCCCGTAGAGTTTCATTGTTCTCGACTTGAAAAATTGAAGCTTGCCTAACACTTTATTTTTCAAGTGTTATTTGAGACAACACCTGATACCAAGAACCCATCGACTGCTGAAGGCTACCATCGTCATCTGCAATGGCAGACAGGGGCTATTCCCCCATCCCTACCTCCTCCCCTCGAACTAGAGTGGAAAAGGGAAGGATTGAAAAGCCTAGGTGTCTCACCTTGAGGAGCCACAAAAACCTCCCAAGGACACCTGAACATGTTGCAGCGACCTCCAGGGACTCTCAACAAGAGATAATCGAACTTCCAGCAACCCCAGAAGTAGTGAAAGACGACGACGAAGACCACCAGGACACCGAAGACAACTCCACTCAACTGTCACCTGCTCTTCAATCCCAGGACAACACTGCAAGTCCTGTGAAGTTCAGGCTGACCCCAGGACCAAACACGACCTCCTATGCTGCTGTTGCTGCCATGGAGGCCAGCAACCCTCACCTCAAAATGACCATACGTCCTAATCGTAGTGGACAGCTGGTCATTTCTGCACAGGACCCATCCACCAAGACCTTCCTAGAGCAGCAGGAGAACGTGCAAAAGCTTGACCACAACGACAGGCCAACCACCATCATCATTGCCTATGATCTTGACCTCCCTCTCGAACCTGTGTTCCAACACCCCTCCATTCTTACTGCCAAGAGATGTCAGAGGAAAGTCAGAAGGAGATCGCACAAGCTGGAGGCAGTCTTCAAGGGACCTCGCCCTCTTCAGCTCTCCTTCGGCCTCTGGGGCACCTTCTACACCGAGGAATACTTCAAGGAACCCCTTAGATGCTTCCGCTGCCAGAAGTTCGGCCACCACAAGGACCGATGTACAGGACCAGAGATTTGTGGAGTGTGTAGCAGCAGGCAACACCCTACTGCCTCTTGCATTGCCAGACACAAGGCCGGATACCAGACAACCGCCCATTGCCCGAACTGCAGAGGATTTCATCATGCTTGGCATGACAGATGTCCCTTCCGGCTCCAACGGATTGCAGATCGTCATGGAGCAGATCGTCATTACAACCTTCGCCCACGTCAGCAACGTCGAACACAGCAACCTCCTACCAACCATACCTCTCCACCTACCAACCGCACCTCCCAACAAATTCCAAATCCCTCCAGACACGCCATTCCTGAACTTCCTTCTCCTCCAAGCCTTTCTCCAGCACCTAAACCTCAACGCCCTCCCAAACCTCCTCCAAAGTCAAGAAGATCCCCTTCCCGCACTCCTGTCACTCCTTCACCTCTAAAATTCACCTCTCCTCCTGCCATTCCACAGCCAATAAAACCTTCTTCATCCACATCCGCTCCTGCAACCCACACACCCAATTCTTCTCACTCCTTAAGAGAATTCCCAAGTATACCTAATCCCGCTGTCAGAAGCCAACCAAGCGCCTCTCGCCCCGCCTCACCCCCACCCCTTGATGTTGATAGTAATTCATACGACCTCTCTGCTTGCCCCATGGATGCTACTCTAGCAGCCATAAGTAATATACTTCGCAGTTTTCTGTAATCCCGTAAAGTAAAGTTCACCCAGGAGTCTCTTGACGACCTCGTTTTTAAACATGCCGCCCTTGAACTCAATGCTCAGTTCCCTTCATAAACCCTCCCACAAACGATCCTAACAAAACCACATACAACAACCAAAAACCCACCAAAACAATCGGGTAAGAGTGCTCCAATGGAACGTGTGCGGCCTACGGAGCAAGTTTGTATTCCTGTAATCTCAAACTTCAGTGCAAAACCCTGACATAATTGTACTGCAAGAAACAATGCTCAACGAGAACATACCATTTGCTTTCTCAGGATACAAAGTCTATTCTACGTATCTTTCACCAACAACAAGAGGCCTTACAACTCTTGTTAAAAGCAGCATTCCCTCCAAGATAGCACCAAGTATTGACTGTGGGACTGAGGCAGACACTCTGAGTATTCAGATATCCCTGCTCGCCACAATTCTTACAGTACATAACATCTACAAAGCACCAGCAAAAAGCATCAATGCAGAGGCTCTTCTCGCAGCCGCCTCCGTTGATGACACAATAATTGCAGGAGACTTCAACGCCCATCACCCGTTCCTGAATTCAGTAACTGCAGCAAATCAAACAGTCAGACACTTGCATGCCTTACTGCAAGAATATCCGGATGTAACACTCATCAACAATGTTACAGAGGCTACTCATTTAAGAGGAGGACGACTCTACCTCACCCTCCTCTCTAGAGCCATACAAAGAGGCGCTAGATGGCAGCTGCACCCTGTGTTAACGAGCGATCACATTGCCATAGAAATCAACCTCAAATTGGAGCAATATCCCCCTCCTCCTCCACCCCCAAAAGGTGGAATCCAGACTTTGCAGACTGGAGTAAATTCGAGGCAACTATGACAGAATGGGCTCTGGAATACATTAAAAACCCTCATAATGATATTTCCACCCTATCACTCGACTTCAACAAACAACTAAATGCAGCCGCAAGTGTTTCCATGCCTCAGAAAAAAACACTCTGAGAGGAAACACGCCGATGCCTGGTACTACAACAGCCGCATCAAAGAAATGAATGCCAGGATAAATAGGACCAGAAAACTTCTCAAAAGACACAGAACTGACAAGCTCCATGACTTACTTGTGGAGATCATTAAACACTCTGTGAAAGTATCACTGGAAGTCAAAACGGATAAATGGTACTCATGGTGCCATGATATCAACTTCAACACATCCCTAGCCAACATATGGGGCTGGTTCAACAAAATCTCTGGGAAATATAACACACCCAGATTCATACACCCAGACCCATTAGCTGAAGCCAACAGAATTGCCAACAACATTGCTGACAGAGCAAAAAGCACCAACCTACCTCTGCAGACAATAAATAGGCAGAGAACACTTCTCCCAATCAGGAACAGCATCATTGAAGCCGCCTGCAACATGGTAGATGATACAGACAGCCCCTATACCATGGAGGAACTAAATACGGCCCTTGAAAGGGGCAGAAAAGACACTGCCCATGGAGCCGACCTTATCATATACAGTATGTTGAGGAATATGGGAAGCCACGCGAAGTTGGTGTACTTGCACCTGATTAACAGAACACACATAGATAGACTACGCCCAACTACATGGAACCAACAGGACACCAAGCCCATCCCCAAACCCAAGGAACCAGATGCCTACCGACCCATAGCTTTGATTAGCTGCACCGAGAAAGTAGCTGAGAGAATGGTACTCAACAGACTGCAGTGGAAAATAGGCCAATTACATCACCGCCTATATGCCTATAGGAGCGGCATAGGCACTCAATAATGTATAACAGATGTCCTATCAACAATTAATGACAAAAAAACCCTAGTCATATTTCTCGACCTAGAGAAAGCCTTTGAGCTAGCCAGCTCACCAGCCATTCTCTTCACACTTGTAGAAAAGAGAGTAAAAGGACATCTACTAGCCTGGACTCGAAATTACACAACAAATCGAGAAGCCAGAGTCACCTTCCAAGGAAAAACAACCGATTTCATCCCCCTAGAAAACGGAACTCCACAAGGAGGCATTCTAAGCCCCTACCTCTTCAATTTACTAATGGAGAACTCAGCCACTCTAAATCTCCCAAATGGAGTGGAAATCTTCATATATGAAGATGACATATGTATCATATGTCCAAACAAAGCACATGCAAGAAATGCCACCCAAAAGGCATTGGATATGATCCAGACCAAATGCAACGATCTTGGTCTAAAGATCAACACCAACAAAACAAAAGCTATGGCTATAAAACATCTGCAAAACCCTCAGAACTTTACTCTGAGGGGTGAAGCCATTGAATGGGTAAATCAATTCATGTACCTTGGAGTAATCATTAGCAGAACGCTATCACCTGCTGTCAGGCAGTAACGTAATCTTAAAGTAAAATCTTGTTGTTTTGCCTTTTTGCACTGATGGCTTTCATTTTTATTTTGTTTACAATTTTGTAAAGCTAAATTAAGTATTTTGCTGTTGGTTTTACCTTAGTACATATATTTTGGTTAAATGTAGTGTTTCATTTGCTTTGGTTTAAATGTAATGTTTAATTTGCTTTGGTTGAAAAAGCTTAAGTTTTGTGGCGCCATCTATTGAGTGCATTTTGAAGTGCGGCCTTCCTCAGTTTTTTACTTCCTTGGCAAATTTTTAACTCATTTATTTTTCTTTGTGGTGACTGGGAGTGTTGTAAGGAGAGGTGACTTGTGACTCTCCTAAAGTATTCTCGAGAGTCGAGTTCAAGGCCGTTGAAGACTCTGGAGCTGCTGATCTGCCTATTGTGGATTATATATACAATTTGTCATTGAGCTGCTTCTTAATGTGGAAGGCAGTTTACCTGTGAAGCTACGTGTGAGAACAAGACTTGCAACTATGGTTCAAGTGACCTACTGCTTAACGTGGACATTGGCAGTTTGGTGTAGAGCAGGGCTCGAGAGCCTTTTTCATCTTTGATGGATATATCTACTGTATCAGCACAAGAGTGGTCTTGTTGGAGCAAGTAGGGAGGCTTCTCTCAGGTAAGAGGAACATCCCCTGTATTTTGTCGAGCCATAGACTGAAAGTGCATATCCTCCAACGGTTGTGAAGGGCTGTTCTACTGATGAGAGTGACGGCTTGTGACCATATTTTTGAGCAGCAGATGGACTCGTCTATATCAGTACCGGTCTGTGTCATAGGACCAATATATTTGTGCATTTAACTACTGTCAAAGCTGATGAAGGTTTAATATGAGAGTGTTGTAAGATTATGTACTTTAATATTAAGGTTTAGATTGTGATATAGGTAGGATTATTGTTTCTTTTTGTATGTTCTTCCACTTCTTTCCTTTCTGTTTAGTAATAGGTTAGCGTGGTGGGTAAAGGCTTTTGGATACCCTAACATTAAAGATTTGATTTCCTCACTATGAGTAGGGTTTAGTTTTAGCATTAGGTGACTCATTGAGTTAATCGATGGCATATTGTACTTAATCAATTTATTACTTTTTGTGGGCCATCAGTGTTAGTACCTTTATTGTTGTAATAAATATTGTGAAATTTTTGCCCTTGTGTCTTTCTGGTTTTCCTCGTTCCTACTGATTTGAGTTTTTGTCATTGGATTTGTGAATAAGATAAAAGAACCCGTTGTGGCTTCATTCTAGAGGGAGTCCGTAACATATTTTGGCGACCGTGACAGGATCCAGGACAAACTCAATCGGTGGTGCGAGTTACCAGATTGTGCTTTGGGTGAGATTTTTCAGTATTTATTTTTGTTGTGCCTCATCACCTTCCTTCTTTTCCTTTTCATTATGTCTGATGTAGAGTTTAACCCTGCCGAATTCTTGGTTTGGTTTGGCCTAGAAAACAAGCTTGTTGCATATGCAGATGATGCTACTCTCTTTGCATCAATTCCATCCCCTGAATGTAGATCTAGGGTTGGTGAATCCCTTAATAGAGATTTAGCTAGAATTAGTGCATGGTGCAAATTATGGGGTATGAAGTTGAATCCTAACAAAACTCAAAGTATGATTGTAAGTAGGTCAAGGACGGTGGTTCCTCAACATCCGGATCTCAGTATTGATAATGTTTCTTTAAATATGTATGAATCTTTCAAAATTTTAGGTGTAATTCTCGACAGTAAATTTACTTTTGAGAAACATATAAGGTCTGTGTCTTCTTCAATTTCACAAAAAATAGGCTTATTGAGAAAGTCTTTCAGGATTTTCGGTGATCAATCTATTCTGAAGAAGTGTTTTAATTCTTTCATTCTACCTTGTTTTGAGTATTGTTCTCCTGTCTGGTCTTCAGCTGCTGATTATCATCTTAATTTGTTGGACAGAAACTTACGGTCTATTAAATTTCTTATTCCTGATCTAGATATTAATCTCTGGCACCGTCGTTCAATTAGTTCATTATGCATGTTGCATAAGATTTTTCACAACTCTGACCATCCTTTACATTCAGATCTCCCTGGACAATTCTATCCTGTTCGTAATACTAGGCAGACAGTTAATTCTAATAGCCAGGCCTTCTCCATCACGAGGCTCAATACTACGCAGTACTCTAGAAGTTTTATTCCAGCTGTGACCAAGTTGTGGAATGATCTTCCTAATCGGGTGGTTGAATCAGTAGAACTTCAAAAGTTCAAAGTTGGAGCAAATGCTTTTTTGTTGACCAGGCGGACATAGTCTTTTTATAGTTTATTTATGACATATTTGTTTTTGATGTTGTTGATAGTTTATTATATGACAGGTCTGTTTTGACGTTGTCTCATATTTTAGAATGATTTATTGTTAATTTGTTCTCTTCATTTATTTATTTCCTTATTTCCTTTCCTCACTGGGCTATTTTTCCCTGTTGGAGCCCCTGGGCTTATAGCATCTTGCTTTTCCAACTAGGGTTGTAGTTTGGATAGTAATAATAATAATAATAATTGTATTAGGTATTTGAGTGCTCTAACTAGAGGGAATTTGAAAGCTTGTGCTAGGTCGTTAGGCATTTCTTTGACAAATAGGGAATTGAAAATGGACGTTTATAATTTGGTGAAGAATAGGCTGTGTGAGCTTAAACAAACTGCTGATGAATTAACTAGTGAAAGCATGAGTGAGTCTGATGTAGAAGGGGCTCCGGGATTGAGTCTTTTTCAGGATCCGTCTCAATGTGGACTGATTTTTGAAGGGTATGGCAGTCTGCCTGATGGTAAAAGTCAGACTGACGGGGTTCCTCGTACTGATAATGTGTCTCCAGCTGTTCCTACTCGTTTGGTCAAAGGAGAAAATAAGCCACTAGTTAAGGATTTCCAGAACATGTTGGAACTAAAGAAGTTAGAGTTCGAGGAGTTTGAGAGAATCAGAGCTCATGAGAGAACGATGCTTAGCATGCAGTTAGAGCTGGCCAAGATCCAGCAAGGTAAGAAGTGTGAGAGTACCCGCATCCATGAAAATATTGGGGAAAAGTTTAGTTTTGGGGATGCTCTAAAACTTGTACCTTGTTTTACTGAGGAGAATGTGCCTGAATTCTTTAAGGCTTTCGAAAGGGTTGCTTCTAGGTTGTCTTGGCCTAGGGAGGTCTGGACAGTGTTGATTCAATGTCGCTTACTGGGCAAGGCTCAGAAGGTTTATAATGCCATAGAGGAGCAAGTATCTCGGGATTATGAGAAAGTGAAAGCTTTGATATTAAAGGCTTATGATTTGGTTCCCGAGGCCTTTAGGCAGAGGTTTAGGAATTTTAACAAAACCCCGAACATGACTTATGTGGAGTTTGCTCGTGTAAAGCAGGAGCATTTTGATGATTGGCTCAAGAGTCACCAAGTAACTACTTTGGCGGCCTTGAAAGAGTTGATATTGATTGAAGATTTAAAAAAAATCGTGTGCTAAAGATTTAAGAGTTCATTTAGAAGACTTGAAAGTGACTTCTTTTCCAAGAATTGCTCAGTTGAGTGATGAATATATATTGACCCATAAGGTTGGTACTGAGAACGTCAGGGGTAGTTTCCCTGTGGTCAAGGGTAACTGGGAGAGTAAAAAGAGAGTATTTGTTAACCAAAATAATTCTAATTTCCAGGCTTACTCTAACTCTAAAACAAATTCCAATTTTCAGGTCAAAATCAACCAAACAGTAATCCCAGTGGTAATTTTGTAGATAGGAATTTTGCAAAAACTAATAATGCTCATCCTAGTTCTACTATAACAAGTGGTGTGGGAAGTAGAACCTGTTACTGGTGTAATAAGACAGGACATATCCAAGCTAATTGTTTTGCTCGTCAGAAGTATTTACAGAGGCAGACTACTTCTCCTATTGCTGTGGTGAATAATGTTAAGGCTTCTCAACAATCTGTAGAGAATGAAGAAAATGGTAACAAAGGTAATAAAGAGAATGATTCCCCCATGTGACTGGCATTTAATAAGTATATTTGGCCAGGTAAGCTGAGATTTGAGAAGGAAGTTATATATATAAAATTTTTGAGGGATACAGGTGCTGCTCGATCTTTATTGTTAAGAAGTAGGTTACCTCTTAACGTGAAGATCGCTAACTATATTATTTTAAGTGGTTTTCCGGACACTGTTGTGTCGGCTCCTGTGGTTGAAGGAGAGATTGACATATTGGGTGTCGTAAAGAATATTAATCTGGCCATTATTGATAAACTACCTATACCTGGGATAGATGGTATCCTAGGAAATGACTTGTGTAATGTGGAGGGACAAGAATTGTTTCCCATTTTAACTTTAAATAAATTACCCATTGCTGTAACTACTCGCTCCCAGAGGAAAGGGCGTAACCTCTTGATGGACGGAGAGGATTTACATTTAGACCCTGTTCAAGTAGATGTAGCAGTAGGAAGGCTCGAGTCTGTAGGAAGTAGTGGTAGTAGTAAGGTAGTTAGAGCATGGAATAGGGCTGATTTTATAAAAGCTCTGCATGATGAATTTGATGTGGAAATAACTGAGGGGGATGATATTTATAAGCCATGTTTTGTATCGGAGAGAGGATTATTGTGTAGATTAAGCCGTTCTGCTCTTATGGAATCCTCAGAGTATCATAAGCAGATTTTGGTACCTAAACAATTCAGAGACGAATTGCTGCAGTTAGCTCATGAGAATCCTTTCTCGGGACACTTTGGGGTAACAAAAACGTTTAAGAGATTAACCAAGTTTTTTTGGTGGCCTAATATGAGAAGGTGTATTAAGCAGTTCCGGCAAACTTGTGTAACGTGCCAAGTCATGGGTAAACCTAATCAGGTATTGCGAAAAGCTCCATTAAAACCCATCCCTGTAATTGGTGAACCATTTTCTGAGATTGTCATTGATGTTGTTGGTCCTTTACCTAGAACTCAATCGGGATATATGTATTTATTAACTGTGATGGATAGGGCCTCTCGGTTCCCAGAGGCTTTCCCTCTTAGGAAAGTAACGTCAAAAGCTGTCTGGGAAAAGTTAGTAGAATATTTTTGTCGTTATGGGTTACCTTGTACCATTCAATCAGATTGTGGTACTAACTTTACTTCCAAGTACTTTAAGGACAGGTGTGCTGAACTGGCCATTCTGCACATCACCAGTGTCCCATACCATCCTGAAAGTCAAGGGGTTGTGGAAAGGTTCCACCAAACCTTAAAAAGTAAAATTGGCAAGTACTGTTATGAAAGGGAGAGTAGTTGGGACAAGGAACTACCTTATGCGTTATTTGCAATAAGAACTCACCCAAATGAATCGACTGGTGTTTCTCCTTTCAGATTGGTGTATGATCATGAGGATCGAGGTCTTTTCGAAGTGTTATTTGAAGTGTTGATTGTGGGACGAAAACAAATTCAAAATCTAAATATATTTTTATCTAATTTGAAAAATAAATTGAGTGGTGCCTGGAAGTTTGCCAAAGGTAATCTGGAAGCTTCCCAGGCTAGTATGAAAGCATTCCATGATCGTAAGGCAGTTAGTCGTTCTTTCAAATCTGGAGATCTGGTTCTGGTTTTAGATATGGACCCTGATAGTTTTCTGAAACCCAGATTTAAAGGTCCATGGAAGGTAATAAGAAAGGTGTCTGACTTTAACTACGAATTAGATTCTCCAGGTTCTACTAGGAAGAGTAGAATTTTTCACATTAATAGGTTAAAGAAATATGAAGGTAGAAATCTAAGCCCATTAAATATTGTTTATGAAATGCCATGTCCTCTAGCTACTGTATTTTATGATAATGTTGATGACCATGTACCTGTAGAGAATTTAAGAACTAAGGTTGAGATTTTTAATAAGGCAAATGTTTTGTTGGAACATCTGGATGAAGTCCAGAAGAAAGATTTGTTATGTTTGATAACGGCTTTTCCAGAAGTGTTTAGAGAGGCTCCAGGGCTTACTTCATGGCTTGAACATGATGTTGAGGTTGGTGATGCTCTTCCAGTAAAGCAGGCTCCTTACCGCCTGAACCCAGAAAAAGCCAAAGTAGTCGAGAAGGAGGTACAGTATATGCTGGACCACAATCTTATTCAACCCAGTTCAAGTCCTTGGAGTTCTCCTATTGTTCTGGTAAAGAAACCTGATGGTAATTATAGAATGTGTGTTGACTACCGTAGGGTTAATCAGGTAACAAAGAGTGACAGTTTCCCTCTTCCCCGGATTGACGATTTAATAGATCGAATAGGTAATGCCAAATTTGTAACGAAATTAGACTTATTGAAGGGTTATTGGCAGGTGCCATTGTCTCACAGGGCCCGTGAGATTTCGGCATTTGTCACCCCCAATGGGTTATATGAGTGTAAGGTGATGCCTTTTGGTTTGAAAAATGCAGCCTGTACGTTCCAGCGCCTTATGAATAGGTGATATGCGGGCTGGAGGGTACCAAAATATATATTGACGACTTGGTGGTATATAGTCAGGACTGGAAAACCCATGTTGAAAGGTTAAGAAAACTTTCAGGTTTTACGAAAGGCTAGTTTGGTTGTAAACATTGATAAGTGTGAGTTTGGTAAGGCTGTAGTGACGTATCTGGATCATGAGGTTGGTTTGGGGAAGGTTGCTCCTAAACATGCTAATATTGAGGTTATAGCCAACCTTCCTCAGCCGCGTAATGTCCGTGATGTCCGCAAAGTTCTTGGCATGTTAGGGTATTACAGGAGGTTCCTGAAGAATTTTGCTGACATCGCCCAGCCTTTAACTAATCTATTGAAAAAGAACACTAAGTTTTTGTGGAGTACAGAATGTGAAAAAGCATTTTCTAATTTGAAATCGGTATTAGTCTCGGAACCAATTCTTAGCTCTCCCAATTTTAATAAACCTTTTATTTTGGCGGTGGATGCCAGTGACGTGGGTGTTGGAGGAGTTCTGTTTCAGAGAGATGATGAGGGGGAAATGCACCCTGTATCTTATTTCAGTAAAAAGTTACTCCCGGCTGAAAGAAGGTATTCCACCATAGAGAAGGAAGCTTTGGCTCTGGTGAAGAGCGTAACCCATTTTTATATTTACTTATCTAGTTCTCTCCAGGTTGAAGTGTTGACGGACCATAACCCGTTGGTATTTATAAATAAGATGAAGGGAGCGAATCAAAGAATTCTGCGATGGGCACTTCTCCTTCAGGAATATAACCTGGTCTTTCAGCATATAAAAGGAGTGGACAACAAGATCCCCAATGCACTTTCTAGGATGTGAAGTGTGGGCTGCTGTGCAGTTCCTGATTTTTTTTTTATTTTTTTTTCTTTTCAGATGATGTATAGGCTATTAATGTATTCTAAGGTTGTTTTTGTTTATTTTTGTGCAATCCCGGAGTTCCCTGTTTTTTTTTTTTTTGGGGGGGGGTGGCTAGTTAGGTTAAGTAGTCTTAGTGTAAGTGTTTTGGTTGGTCATGTTTACTTTCTTATTTTCGTATTAAGGTTAAAAAAAAAGAAAAAAAAATCTCCTGTTTAGTCAAATTATTTTTTTTTTTTCGTTGAAGGAGGAAGGTGTCAGGCAGTAACGTAATTTTAAAGTAAAATCTTGTTGTTTTGCCTTTTTGCACTGATGGCTTTCATTTTTATTTTGTTTACAATTTTGTAAAGCTAAATTAAGTATTTTGCTGTTGGTTTTACCTTAGTACATATATTTTGGTTAAATGTAGTGTTTAATTTGCTTTGGTTTAAATGTAATGTTTAATTTGCTTTGGTTAAAAAAGCTTAAGTTTTGTGGCGCCATCTATTGAGTGCATTTTGAAGTGCGGCCTTCCTCAGTTTTTTACTTCCTTGGCAAATTTTTAACTCATTTATTTTTCTTTGTGGTGACTGGGAGTGTTGTAAGGAGAGGTGACTTGTGACTCTCCTAAAGTATTCTCGAGAGTCGAGTTCAAGGCCGTTGAAGACTCTGGAGCTGCTGATCTGCCTATTGTGGATTATATATACAATTTGTCATTGAGCTGCTTCTTAATGTGGAAGGCAGTTTACCTGTGAAGCTACGTGTGAGAACAAGACTTGCAACTATGGTTCAAGTGACCTACTGCTTAACGTGGACATTGGCAGTTTGGTGTAGAGCAGGGCTCGAGAGCCTTTTTCATCTTTGATGGATATATCTACTGTATCAGCACCAGAGTGGTCTTGTTGGAGCAAATAGGGAGGCTTCTCTCAGGTAAGAGGAACATCCCCTGTATTTCGTCGAGCCATAGACTGAAAGTGCATATCCTCCAACGGTTGTGAAGGGCTGTTCTACTGATGAGAGTGACGACTTGTGACCATATTTTTGAGCAGCAGATGGACTCGTCTATATCAGTACCGGTCTGTGTCATAGGACCAATATATTTGTGCATTTAACTACTGTCAAAGCTGATGAAGGTTTAATATGAGAGTGTTGCAAGATTATGTAATTTAATATTAAGGTTTAGATTGTGATATAGGTAGGATTATTGTTTCTTTTTGTATGTTCTTCCACTTCTTTCCTTTCTGTTTAGTAATAGGTTAGCGTGGTGGGTAAAGGCTTTTGGATACCCTAACATTAAAGATTTGATTTCCTCGCTATGAGTAGGGTTTAGTTTCAGCATTAGGTGACTCATTGAGTTAATCGATGGCATATTGTACTTAATCAATTTATTACTTTTTGTGGGCCATCAGTGTTAGTACCTTTAATGTTGTAATAAATATTGTGAAATTTTTGCCCTTGTGTCTTTCTGGTTTTCCTCGTTCCTACTGATTTGAGTTTTTGTCACTGGATTTGTGAATAAGATAAAAGAACCCGTTATGGCTTCCTTCTAGTGGGAGTTCGTAACACCTGCTAATGAAGTAACATACCTAAGAGAGAAGACAAAAATTCGTCTATCAGCCATGAGACGAATGTCCTCCCTCAAACAAGGAGTATCAAACAACCTCCTCAGACTGTTTTATCTACAAGCAATTCGATCTCACATCGATTATGCAGCACCTACTCTCACCACAATGACTGACACCCAAAAAGAATCATTGGAAGTAGTGCAAAACAACGCCATGAGACTCATCTGTGGCGCTCCAATGTGGACAAGACTCTGCTTACTAAGAGCAGAAACTAACCTAATTTCCCTGTCAGCCAGAGTTGACATTAGGAATAGCAGTATAATATTCAAGTTAATCATAGCACACAGAACAAGCCCACTTAACAACAAACTAAAAAGACTCCTACTTCTAGCAGAAGAAATAGACCCATCCAAATCTCATGCAAAGAAACTGCTAGACACACTTAGAAGGATGCAAATGCAAAATGAGGCCCACAAAACCAAGGGACAACAAAAGCACGATGGCTACAGCACTCCTGCCCCTTGGGCTCAGGACCCCATCAAATACAACTTTGCCATCCTACCAGCAGCCAGCAAAGCTCTCTATACACCAGAGCAACTAACTGAAGCTGCAAAGAGTGCAATCAACAACACACCTGCATCCAACATCTACTATACAGATGGATCAGTAGACCGCGAAATCCCTGCAGCTGCAGCTGCAGTCGTCTCCCCATATGGATATAGAGAAAATTGGAGGCTTTCTAACCATGCCTCTAAACTACAAACTGAGCTTGTGGCTATTGCAAAAGCCCTAGAACACTCAGCCGACCTACAGTATGGAAACACAACGATCCATACAGATTCCAGAGGAGCCATCCTGGCTCTTAGAAACAAGGAACCAACAGAGAATGTCTATCTCATAACAGCAATCCAATTCCTAGCCCTAGATCACAAAAACAACAACAGACAAGTGACTCTAAACTGGATTCCAAGTCATACCGACATTGCTGGTAATGACGAGGCCGATCACTTAGCAAAATCAGCCTTAATGTGCCAGTCAATAAGTATTACTGTGCAACCCTCACTCAAACCATCCAGAATCAAATGGCAGCCTACTGCAACATCCAAAGGATTAGCGAAGTAAGGCGAGCCTTCCTTGATGAATCAAGATCTGCAAAGTGGTATATTGAAGCTACAAACATACTACCACACCCAATTGCAAGGAAAACACCACGCCAGGACACTGTCATCATCTGTAGACTGCGACTGGGATATCTATGCTGCTGGAAAATCATCTTAGACAACGATGCAGACCCAGCAACAGAGCACAGACCAACAAGACCGTGCAATTTCTCTAATCTAGTCACAGAAGAACCACTACAGCACTACCTACAGCACTGTCAAGAAACTAGCCTACTTCGACAGGATTTCAACCTAAATAATCCTGCAACTGCAACAGCAATTGTCAAACACATAATTGCAAATGTTGATGCCCTCTCAGCCTTTCTCCGCAGCTACCCTCCACCTAGATAGCGTAACAACTGCACTAGTTTGCCATCTTAAAAACAATTTCAACTTCAAAGCTGAGATCAGAACAACTGCTGGGGGCTGAGGGCAACAACTGTACTCTTGTTTGTAGGCAGTTTTGCGCTCCTGTCCTTCCTCTCAGCGATGGGAGGAAGTGCAGAGCTGTTGGTTGTTTTTCTGGTTTTCAACACCTCTTCCACTGCAACCTCTCTTTTTCAGTTCAGGTATCCCCTCTAACCATTAATACCTAGACTGTCTAATTAATCACTATTATTCTTAAATCTTTATTTCACTTTTTTTCTCTATTATTACAGGTACAAGAATATTTCATTCCACCCTTTTCCTACCACTCAAGTAGCTAGTATTCTCTTCTTTCAGCTCTCTCCTACATAGCTGAATTCTCCTACTATACCTCTGCCTAATAACTTAAGCTTAAACCACTATGAAGTTTTCATACTTCACCTATACCAATATCTCCAACTAAAAACTCCTCAATCCCTTCCCGAGCCCTCCTACTTATAGGGACTTATTACTATAACCCTTTTTTTTTTTAACTAAAGACTGGAGCCCGGTAACCTTCTTCACTCTCTAAACAGGCTTATCCTTGCCTGTTACCATCCTCAAACCCAAAAACGTAACCCCAATATCCTAAAACAAAAGTTGCAGAATACCCCATACCACAATTACCTAACCCCAAAAAATCCTACCAAAACACCTACGGGCTGCAAGATTGCAAAAGCCCGTGTCGGGCCAAAAGGGTCAGGCAATCAGAAAAAAAAAAAAAATAACATACCTTGGGTACCCTTGTACGAGCATTCCGCTGGTACCACTCATATCTTGAATGAATAGTTTTCTTCAATATTTGGATTGAGAATCAGTCATCCTGACCCCACAGTATTAACATTATTTTGAGACAGTGAATTGGTACTTTTCTACCCCAAGGGGTAAGAGCCCTTCTTCTGGGAGTTACTCAATAGAGGAACCCCCATGTAGTTAATACTAAGGGGAGGTAACAGCATTTGCTTGCAGGGGTACACAAGTATGTATCTCCTGCTATCCCTTTATAGCTTACTATCCTAAGCTATTCTTTTGTAGATGACCTTTGCATGTTGATTATCAGGGAGATAATCCTTTGTATACTCATTTGGTTTTCCTTTCTTTACAGGGGGAACACCAGATACCTTGTTCTGCAGTCCTCTGCAAGGCCAAGAGTAAGTATTTTTACGTTCATAATACTTAAAGGTTTCATGCTCCCTGCAATATTATTTCCGGATCCCACCATTATTGGAACCCACAAGTTTGCAATATATGTTGGACATTAATGTCTGAAGGTTTTGAAAATCCCAAGCCTACGGAGACTAGGGATACAGCTCGATACAAATTACGCAACTGGGTGAGAGGCTTCCAAAAAATCTCTCCGGGACCCTTCCTACCTAATGATAGGATGCGTAAGCTAGTATTTCCGAAAGCACGTAAGCAAATAGTAGTGCCTCAGGAGCCAACTACATCCCCTGACGGCCAGAAAACCTTTGGGATTGAGGGCAAGAAGTGCCCCATGGTAGAAGAGAAAAATGTTGCGTCGGAATTTCCTCCGCCTACGCCGGCTATAGAGCCATCGATGTCGACATCTTCATCTTCTACTCCTCTATTGGATAAAATGGTACAATTATGTATCCAACTGAAGAATCAAATTGAGAGCTTTCGTAGACAAAAACGAAAAGCAGGAAGAAAAACGCAAATGAAGCCTCGCAAAGCTTCTCTTGTCGCTTCCCAGGGGTCAGTCAAACGACCCATGGATCAAGACCTACCAACATGCTCCAAAACCAATCCCTGGAGGTTTGCGGAGCAGATGCCGAATTTAAATGGCAATCTCTACATCTCAGAGAAAATGGGTGCTGTTCCTTTGGACAAAATTCAATTTTGGCCAAGCTTTGATGCTTTCCCTAATTGTTGGGTTCGACTGACGTACAAACCAAAGTCAAGGAAAGGAACGGAACCAAAGGAGGTCATGATTCTCGACCATGATAAGGCACAGACTATCCTCTAAGGTAGTGTGAAAAAGCCGGGTTATTCAGAGTCGAAGGTATTCTCACTGAATAACACCCACCCTTCCTTTCTTGCTCCTTCTTCACTCTCATTCCCCTTTACGGGGAAGGCATTTATATCTGTTGCCAAAGCGGTGGAGGTGGGTAAGCCATGTCCCACACTCGAAAAGTGCAAGCCTCTGTCACCAGCTTTTCCCGGACAAGAAAAGGATTGGAAAGAAGTCCATTTGACTTTTTCAGTAGGAAAATTAGACGCGGATGTTGCAAGTCGACAATTTATTGTATGTCTCCCTAAATTATCTGAGTTGCTCCTGCATAATGAACAAGAGACAAAGGAGAGACTTGTGACCTCCCTTTTTCTACAAAACTACATAGAGTTGTGTTCAACCTACGAAAATACTCCAGACATGATCATGGTCATAGCCAAAATGCATAAGGCTACCTTAATAAAGGACCTTTACGCCTTTATGAAGGCTAGGAGAGCATGTAGAGAGTTTGTGTTCGCTGCTGCAACAGTGAAACACGAAACGAGGAAGCTAATATCTTCCAATATCTGTGGTAAAGACCTCTTCTCACACGAGGTAATTAAGAAAGTAATTAAGAACGCCACCTTGGAGAACATAAGTCTTCTCCAAAAATGGGGCATCCTTTCAAAGAGAAAATCTTCCATGGTTGTGTGTCCCTAACCTAAAAAGAATATTGAAAATGCTGGAAATATCCGGGCTGTTCAACAACATCCCACTATTCCAGTGACCACGATGCCACAGGCAGATGGTCAAAAGTCTAAACCTACTGGTTATTCGAATCATGAAGACGCTTCTGCTAGGAGGAACATTCCTTCAGGATCGCAGGACCTTCGATCCTTCGGTCCAAAGCCTATTCAAGATGAGCCCTTGATGGGAAACAGAAATGTCCCCACCATCATTTCCTTACCTTCTCCTACAATTCAAAATCCTCCTTGAAGAGTATACCTGAGAGCTATAGAGCATACAGGTGGTAAGAAAACTGTAGCCCATCGAGTTCCAGGGAAGGCTGTTTTGTGTTCACGAGAAGGACTCCAGAAATCTCTGAGTCATTCTGAACTTGTCGCCACTCAACAAGTTCATAGAAAACAGC
>NC_090748.1:42176639-42186639 GCF_036898095.1 Palaemon carinicauda
GACAGTGTTTCAGTTCATGTACCTGTTTCTCATAGTGTTTGTGAAACACTCTGGATGATTTCCATTCAGTGTATGAACGAAGACGCTCAAAGTCCATATACTGAAAGAAGTTCAGTGATGAGGCAATCTTTCTCGGATCATGACCCGCAGGAGTACTGTCAGGATCAGCTCTACTAATAAAGTAGATAAGCTTCTCCCTCAGTTGTTTTAGGGATAAATTTGATCCAGAGGTTTCTCCTTTAAAGAGCTGTCCTCCCCTGAAGTCTGAAGTTCTACGAAGATAGACCTTTAGACACTCTACCGGACATAGAGAGACATCTTCCTTCAGAGGGCAGATTCTCCAGGGACCCCACCTTTTGGCGAGTAGCTCATTCTTAGCGAGAAAGGATGGATCAGGGAAGCGATTCAGTTCTCCTGTTTCTGAGAACTGAATGTAGCCCTCATCCCTAGAGAGGGCCACTATTTCACTAACTCTAGCCCCTGAGGCTATAGCGAACAGAAAAATAAACTTTTGGGTTAGATCCTTAAGCGAACAATCTTCATTGTTCAAGGATGAGGCCTAATATAGGACCTTGTCCAAAGACCAAGAGATGGGCTTTGGAGGTTCAGCAGGCCTAAGCCTCGCACATGCCTCCGGGATCTTAAGATCTCGTTCGCCAAGTCTACTCAAAAGGCATATAAAAAAGGTCTAGTCAAGGCTGACTTGCACGTAGTTATCGTGTTAGCCGCCAAACCCTGGTTATGAAGATGGATAAAGAAGGACATGCAGAAGTTCATTGAAATCTCTCTCGGTCCTTTTGCTTTTACGAAAGCAACCCACTTTCTCCATGATGACTCATATTGTCTTCTAGTTGACTTAGACTTGTATTCCTCTAAGAATTCTCTATTGCCTTTTGAGATCCCAAATCTTTTCTTAACCGCTAGGGCAAGAAAATCATACAATGAAGAGTTTGGGTTCTCTATAATAAATTGAAGGCAACTAATCTCTGAACCTTCAGGAGTTGTCCCGCCTGGAAGGATCTCAGCATGTTGAGGACTCTTAGCAGGTAATTGGACGGGATAAACTGGAAATCCTAAGTCTATCCCTTCCATTTCAGAGACAAGATGTTTATCATTTAAATTAGAGGATCCTCGTATGGGGCTACATATCAAGGTAGTTCCTTAACAGCGCTTGTAATGAAGAGGTCGGATTGCAGTTTCGGGACTTGTTCCCATCTGGGAGAAAAGAGGTCTGCGTCCGTGGACCATTCTAACTCTATCGGCCTGAGCCTGAGTAGAGCATCCGCTATCACATTGCGGATTGGTTGTATGTGAACTGCTGACACGTTCCATCCCTTTAGGTAAGGGATGGCTAACTACACTTAAACTGTATGAGACGTTTCCTAGCATCGTCGATTGCAGCGTCTCGTTATCGCTTCGGAGTCCCAGATCAGCTGTAGACAATCTGATCTGCTTGCAGAGAGTTTCCCTGCTCATGACTGGACCAACATGGTCTTGGGATTTTCAGCCTTTGACCTTTGTTAGGGAAGCGATTAAGGGAGGACCGCTATCGGTCTTTTTAGGCCTCTTCGAGCGTTTGATGCTTGTTTTTTCTAGGTTCCCAGCGCATCTTGCCGCCGTGCTCTTAGCACAGGGCCTACCTTTATTGCGAACTGGAGAGAGAACAGGGTTCCTCCCAGATCTCGTTTTGGGAATCTGAAATTTATCTTTCATCCACGATGTTCCGGGGACCGGATCATTTCTTCGGATGTTCATAGACCAGCCACCTTGGGTGCTGCCCACCCCAGCCTCTTGGCCAGGAACAATGTTGCCTGAACCTTTTTTGGGCTTAAATATTGCATGAATGTGTCTGCCAATTTCATGAAGGCAGCTAAGACTCTGTGTAGTCTGACGAGTATCTTCCCTAGGAAGTACGTTACTTTGTGTAACCTGAATCTTAGATAGGAGGGGAAAGGGTGATTGACTGGAAGTTGTCAATAGACAACTTTCAGGTCTGGTAAGACTACAGACACTCTTTTCTGGAACGGGGTCCTTATGTTCAGGAGGATAAACATTCTAAACTCATTGTTTTATTTGGACTTGTTGAGTGGCGACAAGTCCCAAATGACTCTGAATTTTCTTGAGTCTTTCTCGTAAACACACAATGGCCTTCCCTGGAATACCACCTGTATGCTCTAGAGCTCTCAGGTAAACTCCTACAGGAGGGTTTTGGATTATAGGAGGAGTTGAGGAAAAGGTGGTAGAGACATCTCCACCTCTCATCTTAGTCCCCTCTTGATTAGGCCATGGACCCAAGGATCGAAGGTCCAGCGATCCTAAAGGAACCTCCCTCCTACTAGAAGCATTTCTATGCTTCGGCTGATCAGTAGGAATATATTTTCGACCACCTGCCTGTGGCAGCGCGGTCACTACAACTGTGGAATGTTGTTGGACAACTCGAAATGGATTTCCAGACCTTTCCATCTTCCTCTTAGGTTGGGGACCCACAACCATGGAAGACTCTCTTTTTGAAAGGATGCCCCACTTTTGGAGAAGTCCTACTTTCTCCGTGGTGGCGTTCTTAATCACTTTCCAGACTACCTCGTCTGGAAAGAGGTCTTTACCCCAGATGTTGGAAGATATTAGCTTCCTTGTTCCGTGTTTCGGTGTCGCGTGAGCTAACACGAACTCCGTACATGTTCTTCTAGGGTTTATAAAGGCATAAAGGTCTTTTACCAATGTAGCCATATGTATTTTGGCTAAGACCTTGAGCATGTCTTGGGTATCTTGATGAGCTGAACTGAACTCTATGTAGTTCTGTAGAGATAGGGAGGCTGCAAATCTCTCCTTTGTTTCTTGTTCATCCTGTAAGAGAAAATCAGATAGTTTAGGGAGATTTTCCATAAGTTGTCAACTGGCGACATCCATATCAAGTCTTCTTACTGGAAAGGTTAAATGGGCATCCTATCAGTTCTTATCCTGTCTGGGAAAGGCTAGTGACAGAGGCTCGCACTCCTTGAGTGTAGGACACGGTTTACCTGCCTCTACTGCCTCAGTGACATATTTAACCCTTGTGGTCTGTAAAAATTTTGGTAACACCTAATCTGTTCCGGGTCAAAATGACCCATCCTATAAATTCTGACAGATCCTTGCCATACAAAGTACTTTCTAAAATTATTTTGCATGTCCAGGGTACACTGCAAGAAAGTTATTATCATTTAGGCTCCAAATCTACCTCTACCAGCCAATTACTTTATTGAAAAATAGGTTTCAGTTGAAATTATTGCAGTTGAATATTGTGACACCATGGATTTACATCTAATTTTTTAGAAGATTGCTGTTACATTGCTAAAAATTTTTGCACATATAACAATACCCTCTTTTTGCATAACTTTTCTAAAATCTATATTGGCCAGTGTTTATAGAGAGCCTACAATGTTAGTAATTCACCCGTTTTGTAACATCTAATCTGTTCCGGGTCAAAATTACCGTCTCATAAATTCTGACAGTTCTCGACCATACAGAGTATATAATTGATTACCTTGTATGCCCAGGGTCTACTACGTAGAACTGACTGTCATTTAAACCCCACACCTAACCCTCCCAACCACCCTACCTTATTAAAGATTAGGAATTAGTTGCATTTCTTGCACTTGAACATTACAACAGCATGCCGCTTACATGTAGTCTTTCGGCAGACAGAACATATTGTGGTTACTTTGTCGTCACTTTGACACATATGACAACGCTGTCTCTTTTCAGCTCTTTTTTGAAATTGAGAATTATTATATTCTATAGATGGTCTTGCAGCTTCAGCAACTCGTCGGGCATTTGGCATCCTAGGCAACGATACCCTTGAAGACAATGCAGGTTGGACTAAGGCCAATCCAAGTTCATGAAGGAAAATTCTTCTCTTGAAGGTATCTTTTGCTCTTTAGTTAGGTTGCACTAGATTCCAAAGGACTAAAGCATTGAGGGCAGACACATCCATTATGTTATCAAACAAGGCCATAGGCCATCTCTTTGTCTGACGCTTTGACATATAAGTTGTAACAAGTTTGTCTAAATTATCAATTCCTCCATTAGTTGAATTGTAAAATTCAATTATGTCAGATTTCTTTTCTTCTTTATCACTACAAGTGACACTATCATGCTTGTTACTCAACAATACTACAGTTTTCCTTTTTTGGAATAATATGAAATAATCATATTTTCTTCATGGTAACCTTCAAGGGTAGTATATCTGGTCCTTCCTTTAGGGTTACAGAATTCTACTGGGAGTTCTTTTCAATTTTTTCTGATAGTTCCAACAATTGTTTGCTTGCGCTATTTCAGTTCCTTACCAAAATCTAAGCTACAGAAAAAACTGTCACAAGTTACATTTCTACCTTTAAGCCCTTCTGTAAGTTGCAGAACAATACGTTTACCTTGCTCACGTTCTGCAGATTCATCTTTACGCCCAGTGTAAACTTCAGCCTTCCAAAGATAACTATTCTCTGCATCACATGCTGCCTAAATCTTTATCCCATATCTAACAGGTTTTGATGGAATATACTGCCCAAATGGACACTTTCCTCTAAAAGGAACCAGTCGCTCATCTATGGTAACAGTTGCTTATATGTTATACATCAGAGGGAATCTCTCAACCCAAATGTTCCAAACATCTCTAATAGGAGCAAGTTTGTCTGTGGATCTCCTTCTAGCTCTGGTTTCTTTATCATCAAATCTAATAAACCTAGAATATTTCATAAAGGTTTTAAGAGACATTGTAGCTCGAAATATAGGACGTCCATATGTGTCATCCCAAAGACTCCTAAGAGACTCTCCATGAGATTTATAAACTCCTGCTAAAACACGTAATCCATAAAATGCGCTCAGGTTTTCTAGGCTAATTATATCTCCTGAACCCAAGACACGATTAGCCTCTTTGTTTGTCATTTTCAAAATAATATTGAATAAATTAGGAGTTATGAATAATTCAAATGCAGACAGTATATCTGTTATTCTTGAAGCTGCATAACGAGTGATACCAGGAGTTTGGTCAATGATATATCTTGCACACTTCTTTCCTGATGACCTATTTGCTTTTTCTGAAGACCATATAATATTTCTCTTTTTGGATGCGAAGTTGACGGAGTAAGGTGGCTGTTCTTCATCATTATAGTCAGTATCAATGGATGTGGAATTTGAGATGGTAGATGTTTGATCATAAGGTTCATTGCCATTATCCATACCGGTGTTTCCCTTTCTGGTTGAATAATTTGGATCAGAAGACTGCTGTTCTTCAGCTTCATCTTCATAGTCAGAGTCACTGAGATCATCATAAACTGAAAGATGGTCATTTTCACCATCATCACTCTCTGAAGATATACAATCACTTTCTTCACGGATTCATGACCATAAAACTTGTTTACAGGAAAAGCTGTGCACTTTCCGGAACACAAAAAAAAAGAAAACTGCTTGTGTTAGTGTTCAAAACATGTGATCTAGACTATTGCTGGTAATAATTTTCATAGTATAATATTATACTTCGCATTTTTCTAACCAATATTTCCTCTGAATCATTATAAATCAAAGACAACAATCTTACAATGATGTAAAGACTTACTTATCCAGGGTTGATGAAATTTATTAGGAAAAATTTTATGGAAGTTCTCTCATTTTTTTATCTATACCTTGTAAACAAAGAAGGTCAATTTTCTATGAATAGAATAATTAAAGTAATTGTATATACTACAATTAAAAGGGTAACTTCAATAATCATACCATCTTTGATACAGAAATCGAATAACTGTGAAAAAATACAGAAAAAAGTAGGTACGGGTCATTTTGACCCGAACAGATTAGAAGTTACTTTTTTTGCTGCTCAGTAACTACTGGGAAAAATTTTACCAGGCGTAGGCAACACAATAACCTCCTAAAGTCAGGAGAATTCAAGGAGTATGAAGCTTCAATCTCTAAAAACAATAGAGATATGGTGATGTTAAATTATTTTCGGGTCAAAAAGACCCCTAACAGTGCAGAAGGGTTAAATGCCTTCTCCGTAAAGGGGAATGAAGTTGAAGCAGGAGCAAGAAAGGAAGAGTGCCTGTTACCTGGTGTGAATACCTACGACACCGAGTAAACCGCCTTTTCTATGCTACTTGATAGGATAGCCTGTGCTTTATCATGGTCGAGAATCATAACCTCCTTTGATTCCGTTCCTTTTTCTGATCTTGGTTCAACCTTCAGTCTAATGAAACAGTTCGGGAAAGCGTCAAAGCTTGGCCAAAACTGGATTTTGTCAAATGGAACAGCACCCATCTTCTCCGAGATGTAGAGTTTGCCGTTTAAAATCGGCATCAGATCCGCAAATCTCCAGAGATTGGTTTTGGAGCATGTCGAGAGGTCTTGATCTATGGGTCGTTTGTACAACCCCTGAGGAGCGACAAGTGGATCTTTACCAAGCTCTACTTTGCATTTCGCTTCCTGCTTTGCGGTCTGATTGCACAAGTTTTCTACTAGATTCTACAATTGGGCCCATAACTGGTCCATTCCATCTAATAGAGGAATAGAAGGCGGAGATATCGAGGTTGCTGGCTCTTGAGCCGGTTTGGACAGAGACAATTTCAACCCGATATTCTCCCCTTCTTCCCGTGGGTGCTTTTTGCCCTCCTTCCCGAAGGTTATCTGGTCGTCGGGAGATGTACCTCATGTCTGGGATACCACTATTTCCTTACACGCTGTTGGAAATAGCAACGTAAGCATCTTGTCGTTAGGCAGGTAAGGTCCCGGAGAGATTTCCTGAAAGCCTCTCACCAAGTTGCGTAACTTGAAACGAGCTGCATCCCTGGTCTCTACCGACTTGTGATTCCTGAAACCCTCGGACAATAGGGCCCAACATGCTTTGCAGGCCTGCGGGTTCCAATACTGCAGGTGTTCGGAAATAATATTGCAGGAGGCATGGAACCTGCGTGCATTATGTCCGTAAAAACACTTACTCTTAGTTTTGCATAAGACTGCAACACATGACATCTGGTGTTCCTCCTGTAAAGAAAGGAAAACAGAATGAGTATGCAATTGATTATCTTACTGATAACCAATATATCAAAAGACATATCTTAAGAAAATAGCTTAGGATACCAAACTATAAAGGGATAGTAGCAGACACATACATATGTATCCCCTGCAAGAAAATGCTGATACCTCCCCTCAGTATTAGATGTTAGGAATTTCCTTTTCAAAGAAACTACAACTGAAAAAAACGGGTTTTTCTAGGTACGGATGACTGATTACTCAATCAGCTTAATGAAGAAACACTATTCCTTCAATGTAACAGCAGCTGCAGCATAAGCTCGCATGAGGGTACCCAAAATATGCTAGAAATAATTAATGTGTAATCATACTGATGTTTTCTATTTGCAGTATGCACTGTATTGCAATTTACTGGCTACTGTATGATTATATATAGTGTGATCCAGCCGATGTGTTACCTTTATGGCAATCAGCTGACTCTATGGTACAGCTGGCATGATGCCAACTGGACTGGAGAAAATGAAAGACATATATTTGTGTATCCCACCCAACCTATTTGTTGTGAACTCCCTTACAAAATTAAAACATAGAGTTTCCTAATCATGGAGACTCGGGGAAAAGGGCTCTGCTCTTCAAGGGTTAGGAGTGTAACCTCCAGTCCATATAATTTTTTTAATATTGCAGGGTAATCTGAAGACTGATTTCTAATCAGAATATTGAAGAAATTAAATTCTTTCAATATGATATTGGGTTCCACTAATATTTGGGTAGGATATCCAAAATATATTGGAAAAACACTACTAGTGTAATATATACAGAAGCTTTCTATTTGCAGTATATCCTATACTGCAAAAATACTAACTACCTGTATAAACATATACTGTAGTTCAGCCGGCCTGTTGTCGGCATAGCTAGCTAACACCGGCATATCCGGCCTGCTAGCTGAAAGAGAGAGAGATAGCATGGAGAACAGGCTAACTAATAATGTGTATATATACAGTAAAATGGATGTAAAAGTCTAATTTTACTACCTTTCTTCAGAAAGAAGGTTCAAATGGAAGGGGAGAATATAATATTCAAGCTTCCATCCAGCTACAGTACTGTCGCCAGCAAGGTTCTGTCTATACCTTGCTGGCTGGCACTGCCGGCCGGCAGTATTAGTACAGTTGGCGTGCTGCCGGTTGAGTAAGCACCATTCTGTGCCGGCCTGGTAGGCAGCACCCCGGCAGCAGCCACTGTTGCTAGCAGTTCAAGGGAGAACTGAAGAACCTTTGGTAACAGAAGTGACTTCCCACTCACAGGCAACATGGCTAGCAGCTGCCGACCGGCAGCTGCCCTGGTTGCTCGCCAGCAGCCACCATGACTGCCGCCGGGCAGTAACCATTACTGCCGGCCGGCAACTGACATGGCCGGCACCTCGCAGCTGTCATTACTGCCGGCCGACAGATGTTATGACTGCCGGCCGACAGATGTTTTGACTGCCGGCCGACAGCTTTCAACTGCTAAAGAGGGGCAACCCACCGGCAACAGAAATGTTGCCGGGATTCGCTAACATAAAAGGGATAGAAGGGAAGGGAAAGGAGGGTCCTGTGAAAGGTACAGCAGGAACCGGCCTGAGCCTGTCCTGCCCTACCTAACAGAACTCCGTTCCTGTAGTAGAACTATCCCATGTTGCTAAAGAATTCTATTCCTTAGCCTGGGGTTAGAATAATACGATAAAGAGGTTAGTAGCACCCTTGCCACCACCTCTAAATGGTAAGGAAACGGTGTTCTAGTGCCAGTGTCCCTGAAGCAGTAGAAGAATTATATTCTTCAGCTTAGGGTCAACTAACACACGACTAGTCTGCTAGGTCACAGGGAGAAGGGTCATACCGTACTGACCCTTCAGGAGTGGCCTAGGGAGGTCTAGCCTCCTATGTCGGCAGCCTAACCTAGCAAAAGAATCTATTCATCTTGCCAGTTAGCTACTGACCACAGACTAAATACTCTGAGATTCTGGCCGAAACCCAAAAAAACCTGCATATGCGGTTACAGGGGAAGGGCAGAAAAACCGTAGGAAAGTCACGCCTGAATTAAAAATTCGAGGCCGACCCACTAAGGTTGTAGCCTAAAGCTACACTCAGAGGGAAGAGGGATTACCCTTAAATCTCCTTCTTGGAGATGTGTAAAGTTTCATCCAATTCTTACAGATAACTATCTCTGTATAATTGAAATCACAATACATGACGGTTATCGGGGAAATGTCTGAACGGATGATAGAACGCCTAGGTTAGGTTACATAGGCGAGACAAGATCTCGGTTACTTCACTCACCGCAACTCTAACTATACCATCGACACCGAAAGGAAAATAATGCACATTATAAATATCTTTGCAAGTATAATTTGCCTAAATAGCCTATGTATTTAATTAATTATTTATTGCTTTTTAAAAACCGGGAAGTCGTTCTACTAACTAAATAACTCATGCCTAACGAACGACAGCGCTCATAGCGCCTCCGCTATAGGCTAGCTCTAAACACAATAGATTACTCTAATTTCACTGTGAAACGTGAGCTAAAAAAATATTCATTGTAAAGACCCAATACTCAACTTTCCGAAAGCGAAAGAAGCTGGAGAATGCATAACAAAAATCCTTGCAAATCGATCAAAATGTTAGATCAACAGGGAACACCAGTAAGCGAAATCGCTACAAAATTAGGAATGTCCGCCATCTTAGGAATTGCGCTGTGGTGGTGGTCAATAGTAGTACAAGAACAGGGGTAACCTTGTTAAGGGCCCCCTTTCTATTTCTTCTGCCACGTCCCCCTCGAAGCGTAAACACTATTAGGGGTGCAGATTACTATGTGGCGTGTCAAGAATACGTCCTCTGATATTATGCGATATCCTTGAGAGAAATTTTAAGGATATTCGCTCCAGGAGTTAGAATTCTGGAACCTGAAGGTTTAATTCTCTGGGAATATCACTGTAGTAACATGTATCCCTTAGGAAGCTACTTTAGGAACTTCC
>NC_090748.1:42196639-42201639 GCF_036898095.1 Palaemon carinicauda
CCGATGTTAGTGCTTCCTGCCCCCTACAGGGAAGAGTCATTCTAGATGGTAGAAAGGGGGGTCTCATGGTAAGCATACATTATATGGACAAACATAAGAATTCACCAGATGAACAAACCATCTCGTAGTTTGTGAAAATTACCAAATACTTAACAGTGTTTCTTAATTCCATAGTTTGTGAGTATACAAATATATAAAAGTACATACTCTGGACTTTGAACATGCAATTGTCGGGCGAGTTAGGACGCAATTACATTCTAATAGACGTTTACTAGTAAGTAAAATAAATTTAGCATGATAACGTAACTATACATGTAACCTGTACAGAGATTATCTTTCTTTCTTGGGAAGCAAGAAATGATGAGTGCCACTCTCGGATTGAAGAGAATTAAAGACAAATTCTCTTCAAAATACCTGTACTGGTTACTTTTATCGGCACTGTGTACTACGTACACCGGCACTAGTGCCATCTATATAATTCCACACCTGGGATTTTGAATAGAGCTAGTGTCACCATGGTGACACTTGATCAAAGGAGGTCACACCCTAAGAGGGATGACCTCTTCTCCCTTTAATTGACAGTCTCAGTCAATTAGCTGTTCATTGTAGAATTAGACGGCGGGTTAAGTATTCTACCCGACCTCACCACATACTGCTTCAGATCATGGACTTGATTAGCATAGTGTTTGTAGAACTCTGTGGATGATTCTCACCCAGTATATGTGCGAGTACATTTGAAGACTAAACCATTGAGTGTCTATAACAGTAATTAGGGGGGGCAGGTTTTAATACGCTACCTGCCGCCACTACATAGTGTTTCAGTTCATGTACCTGTTTCTCATAGTGTTTGTAAAACACTCTGGATGATTTCCATTCAGTATATGAACGAAGACGCTCAAAGTCCATATACTGAAAGAAGTTCAGTGATGAAGCAATCTTTCTCGGATCATGACCTGCAGGAGTACTGTCAGGATCCGCTCTACTAATAAAGTAGGTGAGCTCTCCCTCAGTTGTTTTAGGGATAAATTTGATCCAGAGGTTTCTCCTTTAAAGAGCTGTCCTCCCCTGAAGTCTGAAGTTCTACGAAGATAGACCTTTAGACACTCTACCGGACATAGAGAGACATCTTCCTTCAGAGGGCAGATTCTCCAGGGACCCCACCTTTTGGCGGGTAGCTTATTCTTAGCGAGAAAGGATGGATCAGGGAAGCGATTCAGTTTTCCTGTTTCTGAGAACTGAATGTAGCCCTCATCCCTAGAGAGGGCCACTATTTCACTAACTCTAGCCCCTGAGGCTATAGCAAACAGAAAAAAAAACTTTTGGGTTAGATCTTTAAGCGAACAATCTTCATTGTTCAAGGATGAGGTATAATGTAGGACCTTGTCCAAAGACCAAGAGATGGGCTTTGGAGGTGCAGCGGGCCTAAGCCTCGCACATGCCTCCGGAATCTTAAGATCTCGTTCGCCAAGTCTACTCAAAAGGCATATAAAAAAGGTCTAGTCAAGGCTGACTTGCACGTAGTTATCGTGTTAGCCGCCAAACCCTGGTTATGAAGATGGATAAAGAAGGACATGCAGAAGTTCATTGAAATCTCTCTCGGTCCTTTTGCTTTTACGAAAGCAACCCACTTTCTCCATGATGACTCATATTGTCTTCTAGTTGACTTAGACTTGTATTCCTCTAAGAATTCTCTATTGCCTTTTGAGATCCCAAATCTTTTCTTAACCGCTAGGGCAAGAAAATCATACAATGAAGGGTTTGGGTTCGCTATAATAAATTGAAGGCAACTAATCTCTGAACCTTCAGGAGTTGTCCCGCCTGGAAGGATCTCAGCATGTTGAGGACTCTTAGCAGGTAATTGGACGGGATAAACTGGAAATCCTAAGTCTATCCCTTCCATTTCAGAGACAAGATGTTTATCATTTAAATTAGAGGATCCTCGTATGGGGCTACATATCAAGGTATTTCCTTGACAGCGCTCGTTTGTGGACTTGTTCCCATCTGGGAGAAAAGAGGTCTGCGTCCGTGGACCATTCTAACTCTATCGGCCTGAGCCTGAGTAGAGCATCCGCTATCACATTGCGGATTGGTTGTATGTGAACTGCTGACACGTTCCATCCCTTTAGGTAAGGGATGGCTAACTACACTTAAACTGTATGAGACGTTTCCTAGCATCGTCGATTGCAGCGTCTCGTTATCGCTTCGGAGTCCCAGATCAGCTGTAGACAATCTGATCTGCTTGCAGAGAGTTTCCCTGCTCATGACTGGACCAACATGGTCTTGGGATTTTCAGCCTTTGACCTTTTTTAGGGAAGCGATTAAGGAAGGACCGCTATCGGTCTTTTTAGGCCTCTTCGAGCGTTTGATGCTTGTTTTTTCCAGGTTCCCAGCGCATCATGCCGCCGTGCTCTTAGCACAGGGCCTACCTTTATTGCGAACTGGAGAGAGAACAGGGTTCCTCCCAGATCTCGTTTTGGGATTCTGAAATTTATCTTTCATCCACGATGTTCCGGGGACCGGATCATTTCTTCGGATGTTCATAGACCAGCCACCTTGGGTGCTGCCCACCCCAGCCTCTTGGCCAGGAACAATGATGCCTGAACCTTTTTTAGGCTTAAATATTGCATGAATGTTTCTGCCAATTTCATGAAGGCAGCTAAGACTTTGTCTAGTCTGACGAGTATCTTCCCTAGGAAGTACGTTACTTTGTGTAACCTGAATCTTAGATAAGAGGGGAAAGGGTGATTGACTGGAAGTTGTCAATAGACGACTTTCAGGTCTGGTAAGACTACAGACACCCTTTTCTGGAACGGGGTCCTTATGTTCAGGAGGATAAACATTCTAAACTCATTGTTTTATTTGGACTTGTTGAGTGGCGACAAGTCCCAAATGACTTTGAATTTTCTTGAGTCTTTCTCGTAAACACACAATGACCTTCCCTGGAATACCACCTGTATGCTCTAGAGCTCTCAGGTAAACTCCTACAGGAGGGTTTTGGATTATAGGAGGAATTGAGGAAAAGGTGGTAGAGACATCTCCACCTCTCATCTTAGTCCCCTCTTGATTAGGCCATGGACCCAAGGATCGAAGGTCCAGCGATCCTAAAGGAACCTCCCTCCTACTAGAAGCATTTCTATGCTTCGGCTGCTCAGTAGGAATATATTTTCGACCACCTGACTGTGGCAGCGCGGTCACTACAACTGTGGAGTGTTGTTGGACAACTAGAAATGGATTTCCAGACCTTTCCATCTTCCTCTTAGGTTGGGGACCCACAACCATGGAAGACTCTCTTTTTGAAAGGATGCCCCACTTTTGGAGAAGTCCTACTTTCTCCGTGGTGGCGTTCTTAATCACTTTCCAGACTACCTCGTCTGGAAAGAGGTCTTTACCCCAGATGTTGGAAGATATTAGTTTCCTTGTTTCGTGTTTCGGTGTCGCGTGAGCTAACACGAACTCCGTACATGTTCTTCTAGGGTTTATAAAGGCATAAAGGTCTTTTACCAATGTAGCCATATGTATTTTGGCTAAGACCTTGAGCATGTCTTGGGTATCTTGATGAGCTGAACCGAACTCTATGTAGTTCTGTAGAGATAGGGAGGCTGCAAATCTCTCCTTTGTTTCTTGTTCATCCTGTAAGAGAAAATCAGATAGTTTAGGGAGATTTTCCATAGGTTGTCAACTGGCGACATCCATATCAAGTCTTCTTACTGGAAAGGTTAAATGGGCATCCTTCCAGTTCTTCTCCTGTAAGGGAAAGGCTAGAGACAGAGGCTCACACTCCTTGAGTGTAGGACACGGTTTACCTACCTCTACTGCCTCAGTGACATATTTAAATGCCTTCTCCGTGAAGGGGAATGAAGTTGAAGGCGGAGCAAGAAAGGAAGAGTGCCTGTTACCTGGTGTGAATACCTACGACACCGAGTAAACCGCCTTTTCTATGCTACTTGATAGGATAGCCTGTGCTTTATCATGGTCGAGAATCATAACCTTTGATTCCGTTCCTTTTCCTGATCTTGGTTCAACCTTCAGTCTAATGAAACAGTTCGGGAAAGCGTCAAAGCTTGGCCAAAACTGGATTTTGTCCAATGGAACAGCACCCATCTTCTCCGAGATGTAGAGTTTGCCGTTTAAAATCGGCATCAGCTCCGCAAACATCCAGAGATTGGTTTTGGAGCATGTCGGGAGGTCTTAATCTATGGGTCGTTTGTACAACCCCTGAGGAGCGACAAGTGGATCTTTACCAAGCTCTACTTTGCATTTCGCTTCCTGCTTTGCGCTCTGATTGCACAAGTTTTCTACTAGATTCTACACTTGGGCCCATAACTGGTCCATTCCATCTAATAGAGGGATAGAAGGCGGAGATATCGAGGTTGCTGGCTCTTGAGCCGGTTTGGACAGAGACAATTTCAACCCGACATTCTCCCCTTCTTCCCGTGGGTGCTTTTTGCCCTCCTTCCCGAAGGTTATCTGGTCGTCGGGAGATGTACCTCGTGTCTGGGATACCACTTTCCTTACTCGCTGTTGGAAATAGTAACCTACGCATCTTGTCGTTAGGCAGGTAAGGTTCCGGAGAGATTTCCTGAAAGCCTCTCACCAAGTTGCGTAACTTGAAACGAGCTGCATCCCTGGTCTCTACCGACTTGTGATTCCTGAAACCCTCGGACAATAGGGCCCAACATGCTTTGCAGGCCTGCGGGTTCCAATACTGCAGGTGTTCGGAAATAATATTGCAGGAGGCATGAAACCTGCGTGCATTATGTCCGTAAAAACACTTACTCTTAGTTTTGCAAAAGACTGCAACACATGACATCTGGTGTTCCTCCTGTAAAGAAAGGAAAACAGAATGAGTATGCAATTGATTATCTTACTGATAACCAATATATCAAAAGACATATCTTAAGAAAATAGCTTAGGATACCAAACTATAAAGGGATAGTAGCAGACACATACATATGTATCCCCTGCAAGAAAATGCTGATACCTCCCCTCAGTATTAAATG
>NC_090748.1:42206639-42209139 GCF_036898095.1 Palaemon carinicauda
ATATTCTCGGTCTTGAAAATGCAGCCACATTATCCAAACGACACGCACTGACAAATGGTAATATTACTAGATATATTCAAGGTTCACTCTCTTCAAAAGATTTTTGAAGTTTCAAGACATCACAAGTGCTCATATTGACCTTGGTTTTGTCAGCTATTTACATGTACATTTGTTATAGACAATGAATTCAGATAGAGGTGGTATGTGTTGAAGACCCTGAAGTAAAATCAAGGTACTGAGAAGCTCTTCCCCACTTCAAGTGCCATCAGACAGAATATATTTATATAACTCTATTAATCCCATATTTGGACACAGGATAGAATTCCGATATATGTTTCACCAATTGCCAAACAACTAGGTAGGCAGGAAGATAGTGATGGTAACTATATTTCTGTGGAGTCAGTAATACCATCAGCATCGGATGCAGCTGGTCAAGTTCACCTATGGCGTATACAAGTGCAGTGGATGATCCTCATGCAAGGCTAATAACTTGACTTGTACTTAGCTGTGCAAGCCCAAGGCAAGTGTGGAAGCATAAAATGATGACTATGATCTCGAATAAATTAGTGATTTATTTATAGTCCATATTTTTTTATCGAGTAATCATATATTATTGATTTTAGCATTTTTGGGTTAACTTAAAATTGGTTAAACAGTTGCAAGTAAAAAATGAAAATAGAAATAAAAAAGTAATGTGAACAGGTGTGTTTATCTTGAAAATATTTATACTTTTGAATTGTATGGACGACTCAGATTATTTCAAAACAATGCAGATTCTGGGTGTTTTAATTATTGAATAGTATTATATATGGAAATAAGTAAATAAATAAATATATATATATATATATATATATATATATATATATATATATATATATATATATATATATATATATATATATATAATATATATATATATATATATATATATATATATATATATATATATATATATATATATATATACATATATATATATATATATATATATATATATATATATATATATATATATATATATATATATATATATATATATATATATATATATATATATATACATTGTTACGATCCTCATGGGGATCGAATCACGTTCTTTTGAATTGATTAATCAAATTAGGATAAATCGACAATAACCAAATGAAAAAAGGAATATAGAAAGAAAACTTGCAAAAGAAAACATAATTTCATTTACAACTACACAAAGATCAATGTTTCTTGATTGAGTACTTGGGAATCACAGAATTGAACAAAGAAAATCATCTGATTACACTTCAGCATATAGGGGAACAGTCAAGAAAGCAGACAAATAATACTTAAAAGTAATGATGGCACTCTTCACAGCAGATCTTGACGATTCAGGAACATAGGTATTTCAGGTCTGGGCGCTTCCTGGTTGGTAATAACGACAGAGGTCAACTCGTTCTGATCGGACAAGTTGTCATAAGGCTGTCACATCTGCATTCTGGTCCTTACGTTCTCATTTGTTCTTTGTGCTCGTTCCCTCTCGTTCTCTCTCTCGTCTCCTCTCTCTCTCTCTCTCTCGTTCTCTTTGAAGTTTATATACCCCTGTATGGGAAGGGCTAACTATGGACAATTCCATATAAGAAAATTTTCTCCTTTCTTCATCCTCATTGGTTTTCCTTAAAACCACGCCTCTTTGATCGCATCTTCCCGAACGCTCTGCTGGTGTAATCATGATCCATATGGCATTATAATTGAAGCGAGACATGATTTTACCTTCTGTTAATCTATGTTCTTCGGCAACAATAGGCTCTCCTTCAAGTTACAGATAGTAACATTGATCCTAGGAAAGATACGTGTCGGACTCACAGTCCTAAGTATCTTCATAGGATTGGCAAACTTAGTCACGTCAAAGTCAAGCCTAGAAATGGTTCAGGCATTTATATACCTGAACGAGAGGCTGGGGTGGGCAGCACCTGAAGTGGCTGGCCAAAGTGCATTCAAGGAAATGATCCGGTTCCCAGGACATCACAGATGCAAGATAAGCTTCTAGAAGTCTCGACTTTCTCCAGCTCAAGGGTTTCAATGACTGAAAAACCATTGAAGCCCACAGTCACATCAATTCTCCTTTCCCTTGGGAATATAAAAGGAGCTCACGAGGTCTTTCAAGAGACTCAGGTAATCAGTCAGATTTCCAAGACGGCAAGAGGGACAATTGCTAAACTTCCCCCAGTTCGCAATAGTGACAGACCTAGTGCAAAGAGCACAGCGGAAAGATGCGTTAAGAGACTGGAGAAAATGCGCATCAAACGCTTGAAAAGTTAAAAAAAGACTGATATCGGTCCCTCTTTAATCGCTTCTCTAATAAAAATTAAAGCACGAAAGACCCAAGACTCTGCTGGTCCTATCATGAGTGAGGAAGCCCCCTCCACACAGATCAGACTTCCTACGACTGATCTGGGACACCGAAGCAATAATGAGACGTCACAATTGAACATCTCATACAGTCTAGGTGAAGTTACCCATCCCTTTCTTA
>NC_090748.1:42214139-42231639 GCF_036898095.1 Palaemon carinicauda
CTCGTTCGCCAAGTCTACTCAAAAGGCATATAAAAAAGGTCTAGTCAAGGCTGACTTGCACGTAGTTATCGTGTTAGCCGCCAAACCCTGGTTATGAAGATGGATAAAGAAGGACATGCAGAAGTTCATTGAAATCTCTCTCGGTCCTTTTGCTTTTACGAAAGCAACCCACTTTCTCCATGATGACTCATATTGTCTTCTAGTTGACTTAGACTTGTATTCCTCTAAGAATTCTCTATTGCCTTTTGAGATCCCAAATCTTTTCTTAACCGCTAGGGCAAGAAAATCATACAATGAAGGGTTTGGGTTCGCTATAATAAATTGAAGGCAACTAATCTCTGAACCTTCTGGAGTTGTCCCGCCTGGAAGGATCTCAGCATGTTGAGGACTCTTAGCAGGTAATTGGACGGGATAAACTGGAAATCCTAAGTCTATCCCTTCCATTTCAGAGACAAGATGTTCATCATTGGAATTAGAGGATCCTCGTATGGGGCTACATATCAAGGTATTTCCTTGACAGCGCTCGTTTGTGGACTTGTTCCCATCTGGGAGAAAAGAGGTCTGCGTCCGTGGACCATTCTAACTCTATCGGCCTGAGCCTGTGTAGAGCATCCGCTATCACATTGCGGATTGGTTGTTAGTGAACTGCTGACACGTTCCATCCCTTTAGGTAAGGGATGGCTAACTACACTTAAACTGTATGAGACGTTTCCTAGCATCGTCGATTGTAGCGTCTCGTTATCGCTTCGGAGTCCCAGATCAGCTGTAGACAATCTGATCTGCTTGCAGAGAGTTTCCCTGCTCATGACTGGACTGACATGGTCTTGGGATTTTCAGCCTTTGACCTTTGTTAGGGAAGCGATTAAGGAAGGACCGCTATCGGTCATTTTAGGCCTCTTCGAGTGTTTGATGCTTGTTTTTTCCAGGTTCCCAGCGCATCTTGCCGCCGTGCTCTTAGCACAGGGCCTACCTTTATTGCGAACTGGAGAGAGAACAGGGTTCCTCCCAGATCTCGTTTTGGGAATCT
This sequence comes from Palaemon carinicauda, assembly GCF_036898095.1. Taxonomy (NCBI): domain Eukaryota; kingdom Metazoa; phylum Arthropoda; class Malacostraca; order Decapoda; family Palaemonidae; genus Palaemon; species Palaemon carinicauda. The sequence continues at coordinate 42,215,167 of NC_090748.1, forward strand.
GAAATTTATCTTTCATCCACGATGTTCCGGGGACCGGATCATTTCTTCGGATGTTCATAGACCAGCCACCTTGGGTGCTGCCCACCCCAGCCTCTTGGCCAGGAACAATGATGCCTGAACCTTTTTTAGGCTTAAATATTGCATGAATGTTTCTGCCAATTTCATGAAGGCAGCTAAGACTTTGTCTAGTCTGACGAGTATCTTCCCTAGGAAGTACGTTACTTTGTGTAACCTGAATCTTAGATAGGAGGGGAAAGGGTGATTGACTGGAAGTTGTCAATAGACGACTTTCAGGTCTGGTAAGACTACAGACACCCTTTTCTGGAACGGGGTCCTTATGTTCAGGAGGATAAACATTCTAAACTCATTGTTTTATTTGGACTTGTTGAGTGGCGACAAGTCCCAAATGACTTTGAATTTTCTTGAGTCTTTCTCGTAAACACACAATGGCCTTCCCTGGAATACCACCTGTATGCTCTAGAGCTCTCAGGTAAACTCCTACAGGAGGGTTTTGGATTATAGGAGGAATTGAGGAAAAGGTGGTAGAGACATCTCCACCTCTCATCTTAGTCCCCTCTTGATTAGGCCATGGACCCAAGGATCGAAGGTCCAGCGATCCTAAAGGAAACTCCCTCCTACTAGAAGCATTTCTATGCTTCGGCTGATCAGTAGGAATATATTTTCGACCACCTGCCTGTGGCAGCGCGGTCACTACAACTGTGGAGTGTTGTTGGACAACTCGAAATGGATTTCCAGACCTTTCCATCTTCCTCTTAGGTTGGGGACCCACAACCATGGAAGACTCTCTTTTTGAAAGGATGCCCCACTTTTGGAGGAGTCCTACTTTCTCCGTGGTGGCGTTCTTAATCACTTTCCAGACTACCTCGTCTGGAAAGAGGTCTTTACCCCAGATGCTGGAAGATATTAGCTTCCTTGTTTCGTGTTTCGGTGTCGCGTGAGCTAACACGAACTCCGTACATGTTCTTCTAGGGTTTATAAAGGCATAAAGGTCTTTTACCAATGTAGCCATATGTATTTTGGCTAAGACCTTGAGCATGTCTTGGGTATCTTGATGAGCTGAACCGAACTCTATGTAGTTCTGTAGAGATAGGGAGGCTGCAAATCTCTCCTTTGTTTCTTGTTCATCCTGTAAGAGAAAATCAGATAGTTTAGGGAGATTTTCCATAAGTTGTCAACTGGCGACATCCATATCAAGTCTTCTTACTGGAAAGGTTAAATGGGCATCCTTCCAGTTCTTCTCCTGTAAGGGAAAGGTTAGTGACAGAGGCTCGCACTCCTTGAGTGTAGGACACGGTTTACCTGCCTCTACTGCCTCAGTGACATATTTAAATGCCTTCTCCGTAAAGGGGAATGAAGTTGAAGCAGGAGCAAGAAAGGAAGAGTGCCTGTTACCTGGTGTGAATACCTACGACACCGAGTAAACCGCCTTTTCTATGCTACTTGATAGGATAGCCTGTGCTTTATCATGGTCGAGAATCATAACCTTTGATTCCGTTCCTTTTCCTGATCTTGGTTCAACCATAAGTCTAATAAAACAGTTCGGGAAAGCGTCAAAGCTTGGCCAAAACTGGATTTTGTCCAATGGAAAAGCACCCATCTTCTCCGAGATGTAGAGTTTGCCGTTTAAAATCGGCATCAGCTCCGCAAACCTCCAAAGATTGGTTTTGGAGCATGTCGGGAGGTCTTGATCTATGGGTCGTTTGTAAAACCCCTGAGGAGCGACAAGTGGATCTTTACCAAGCTCTACTTTGTATTTCGCTTCCTGCTTTGCGCTCTGATTGCACAAGTTTTCTACTAGATTCTACACTTGTGCCCATAACTGGCCCATTCCATCTAATAGAGGGATAGAAGGCGGAGATATCAAGGTTGCTGGCTCTTGAGCCGGTTTGGACAGAGACAATTTCAACCCGACATTCTCCCCTTCTTCCCGTGGGTGCTTTTTGCCCTCCTTCCCGAAGGTTATCTGGTCGTCGGGAGATGTACCTCGTGTCTGGGATACCACTATTTCCTTACTCGCTGTTGGAAATAGTAACCTACGCATCTTGTCGTTAGGCAGGTAAGGTCCCGGAGAGATTTCCTGAAAGCCTCTCACCAAGTTGCGTAACTTGAAACGAGCTGCATCCCTGGTCTCTACCGACTTGTGATTCCTGAAACCCTCGGACAATAGGGCCCAACATGCTTTGCAGGCCTGCGGGTTCCAATACTGCAGGTGTTCGGAAATAATATTGCAGGAGGCATGAAACCTGCGTGCATTATGTCCGTAAAAACACTTACTCTTAGTTTTGCAAAAGACTGCAACACATGACATCTGGTGTTCCTCCTGTAAAGAAAGGAAAACAGAATGAGTATGCAATTGATTATCTTACTGATAACCAATATATCAAAAGACATATCTTAAGAAAATAGCTTAGGATACCAAACTATAAAGGGATAGTAGCAGACACATACATATGTATACCCTGCAAGAAAATGCTGATACCTCCCCTCAGTATTAAATGTTAGGAATTTCCTTTTCAAAGAAACTACAACTGAAAAAAAGGGGTTTTTCTAGGTACGGATGACTGATTACTCAATCAGCTTAATGAAGAAACACTATTCCTTCAATGTAACAGCAGCTGCAGCATAAGCTCGCATGAGGGTACCCAAAATATGCTAGAAATAATTAATGTGTAATCATACTGATGTTTTCTATTTGCAGTATGCACTATATTGCAATTTACTGGCTACTGTATGATTATATATAGTGTGATCCAGCCGATGTGTTACCTTTATGGCAATCAGCTGACTCTATGGTACAGTTGGCATGATGCCAACTGGACTGGGGAAAATGAAAGACATATATTTGTGTATCCCACCTAACCTATTTGTTGTGAACTCCCTTACAAAATTAAAACATAGAGTTTCCTAATCATGGAGACTCGAGGAAAAGGGCTCTGCTCTTTAAGGGTTAGGAGTGTAACCTCCAGTCCTTATAATTTTTTTAATATTGCAGGGTAATCTGAAGACTGATTTCTAATCAGAATATTGAAGAAATTAAATTCTTTCAATATGATATTGGGGTTCACTAATATTTGGGTAGGATATTCAAAATATATTGGAAAAAACACTACTAGTGTAATATATACAGAAGCTTTCTATTTGCAGTATATCCTATACTGCAAAAATACTAACTACCTGTATAAACATATACTGTAGTTTAGCCGGCATGTCGTCGGCATAGCTAGCTAACACCGGCATATCCGGCCTGCTAGCTGAAAGAGAGAGAGATAGCATGGAGAACAGGCTAACTAATAATGTGTATATATACAGTGAAAAGGATGTAAAAGTCTAATTTTACTACCTTTCTTCAGAAAGAAGGTTCAAATGGAAGGGGAGAATATAATATTCAAGCATCCATCCAGCTACAGTACTGTCGCCAGCAAGGTTCTGTCTATACCTTGCTGGCTGGCACTGCCGGCCGGCAGTATTAGTACAGTCGGCGTGCTGCCGGTTGAGTAAGCACCATTCTGTGCCGGCCTGGTAGGCAGCACCCCAGCAGCAGCCACTGTTGCTAGCAGTTCAAGGGAGAACTGAAGAACCTTTGGTAACAGAAGTGACTTCCCACTCACAGGCAACATGGCTAGCAGCTGCCGACCGGCAGCTGCCCTGGTTGCTCGCCAGCAGCCACCATGACTGCCGCCGGGCAGTAACCATTACTGCCGGCCGACAACTGACATGGCCGGCACCTCGCAGCTGTCATTACTGCCGGCCGACAGATGTTATGACTGCCGGCCGACAGATGTTATGAATGCCGGCAACAGAAATGTTGCCGGGATTCGCCAACATAAAAGGGATAGAAGGGAAGGGAAAGGAGGGTCCTGTGAAAGGTACAGCAGGAACCGGCCTTAGCCTGTCCTGCCCTACCTAACAGAACTCCGTTCCTGTATTAGAACTATCCCATGTTGCTAAAGAATACTATTCCTTAGCCTGGGGTTAGAATAATACAATAAAGAGGTTAGTAGCACCCTTGCCACCACCTCTAAATGGTAAGGAAACGGTGTTCTAGTGCCAGTGTCCCTGAAGCAGTAGAAGAATTATATTCTTCAGCTTATGGTCAACTAACACACGACTAGTCTGCTAGGTCACAGGGAGAAGGGTCATATCGTACAGACCCTTCAGGAGTGGCCTAGGGAGGTCTAACCTCCTATGTCGGCAGCCTAACCTAGCAAAAGAATCTATTCATCTTGCCAGTTAGCTACTGACCACAGACTGAATACTCTGAGATTCTGGCCGAAACCCAAAATAACCTGCATATGCGGTTACAGGGGAAGGGCAGAAAAACCGTAGGAAAGTCACGCCTGAATTAAAAATTCGAGGCCGACCCACTAAGGTTGTAGCCTAAAGCTACACTCAGAGGGAAGAGGGATTACCCTTAAATCTCCTTCTTGGAGATGTGTGAAGTTTCATCCAATTCTTACCGATAACTATCTCTGTATAATTGAAATCACAATACATGAGGGTTATCGGGGAAATGTCTGAACGGATGATAGAACGCCTAGGTTAGGTTACATAGGCGAGACAAGATCTCGGTTACTTCACTCACCGAAACTCTAACTATACCATCGACATGGAAAGGAAAATAATGCACATTATAAATATCTTTGCAAGTATAATTTGCCTAAATAGCCTATGTATTTAAATAATTATTTATTGCTATTTAAAATCCGGGAAGTCGTTCTACTAACTAAATACCTCATGCCTAACGAACGACAGCGCTCATAGCGCCTCCGCTATAGGCTAGCTCTAAACACAATAAATTACTCTAATTTCCCTGTGAAACGGGAGCTAAAAAAATATTCATTGTAAAGACCCAATACTCAACTTTCCGAAAGCGAAAGAAGCTGGAGAATGCATAACAAAAATCCTTGCAAAATTATCAAAATGTTAGATCAACAGGGAACACCAGTGAGCGAAATCGCTACAAAATTAGGAATGTCCGCCATCTTAGGAATTGCGCTGTGGTGGTGGTCAATAGTAGTACAAGAACAGGGGTAACCTTGTTACGGGCCATCTTTCTATTTCTTCTGCCACGTCCCCCTCGAAGCGTAAACACTATTAGGAGTGCAGATTACTATGTGGCGTGTGAAGAATACGTCCTCTGATATTATGCGATGTCCTTGAGAGAAATTTTAAGGATGTTCGCTCCAGGAGTTAGAATTCTGGAACCTGAAGGTTTAATTCTCTGGGAATATCACTGTAGTAACATGTATCCCTTAGGAAGCTACTTTAGGAACTTCAATCAGGACGACATGGCTTGAATCCATATATATATATATATATATATGTATATATATATATATATATATATATATAAATTCTTTCCTTAGACACTAAATTTCTTATGACTATCTAATTGTTATAAAATCATAGTGTGCAGGCTATACATTCTTGCATGTTATTAGAATATATTTGTTGGTTTGCTGACATCAATCATCCATACCTCTCAAACACCTGTACTTTTTATGTTATTTCATTTACCAAAACATTACATCCGTAAAATGATATAGGAGAAATGTGAAGAAACATATATTTCCCATGCGTGCTATAAACTTCTTTTTCCTTCATATAGCATCTTTCCTCCATTCATAAATGAAATTGAAATGAAATGTGACTGATATATCTTCACAATTCCAAGCTTATGTCGTTTCCGGGCTGGATGAGGAAATAGAGACAAATTACTGGAGGCATTCTCATCAACAAGGAAGCTGAAAAGACTTTGCTCATCACAAAAGTTGGTTCCTTGAAGACCAAAGTTTTAATTTAGGATGAATTTTTTCCACTTGCACAATGGATAGGCCTCTTTCGCGTAAGTTTTTGTTCTTTTCATAACATTGACTTATATATGTTTGTGTTTACACGAATGAGACCCAGATGCCACAGACACCCACCACACTGCCAGAGTTAGATTGTCATTGATGTCTATTGGCTCCTTGCAGTTTGATGTTATCTCTTGGTTTAGACTTGATTTTGCGAAAGAATTTTCAACTTGTAAAACATTACTTTTATCAGATAAATTCCAAGAGGAAACTTAAACCCTGTAAATCTTGAGGTGGGTGAAGCCAATACTTTTTAAAGTTTCTTATGTCCGTTTAGAGTTGAATGGAGTTTGAAACAATGCTGTTACAACGACTTGAATTATTTCTTTTCTGATAATATTTATTCTATCGAGATTATTAACAAAAATGAGATAGTATAGAATGAACGTTATGAAGTAGAAAAATACGGATATCTCTTTCAAAGGAATGGATTCTTATTCATAAGTACTAAATACTCTCATTATAATTTAATCTTAATACTCCAAGAAATTTCTATTCATGGAAGACACAAATGACTAAAAATCTAAAAAAAAACTCTGTGCTTCAAAGATTGATTAATTGGTACTTGGATGTTTCTATATTCAGCGGAATACATACATACATATATATATATATATATATATATTTATATATATATATATAAACACATATATGAATATAGATATATATACATGTATATATATATATATATATATATCTATATATATATATATATATATATATAAATATATATATATATATATATATATATGGATAAATATCAACACAACATCGTGTTCAAATAGAAATAAATTTCTACCTCATACTTGGGATCGAACGCTAGCCCCTTCTAATATATATATATAAATATATATACATATATATGTATATATATATATATATATATATATTTGTGTATATATATATGTATATACATACATATATATATATATATATATGTGTGTGTGTGCATAAAATTACACATATATATATATATATATATATATTTGGGCTCAAGCCATGTCGTCCTGATGGAAGTTCCTATAGGGTAGCTTCCTAGGGTATATTACAACTACGGCGATATTCCCGGAGAATTTACCTTAAGGTACCAGAATTCTAACTCCTCGAGCGAGTATCCCTCGTGAAAGGGATATCGCGACATATCAGAGGACGTATTCTAGACACGTCACATGGCAATCTACATCCTGGACAGAGATTTCGTCTCGTAGGAGGTGATTGGCGAGATACGAATTCGGGAAAGAAAAAGGGGAGCCGCTCCCAAGGCTTCCCTATCCCCCGATTCGTATGCGTGACTGGCGCCAATCCTGGCGCCATCTGTATTCCTTTTTGCGTAGCTTAACAACTCGGTGTTTTTTCCTGTTTTTCTCGCAAATCTCGGATTTATTCGACTTTTCATGGCTTCTTCGTCTTCGTTGGCCCCTGATAAGTTGAGTATAGTGTCTGTTATGTATAAATGTAGGCTCTTGGTAAAATTTTGAATGATTAATAGGATTAATCTTTGATACAAGAGCCGTAGCCTACCAGAGGCGTCTTGGACGCTGTCGCTCGCTAGGTATAAGTTAGTTAGTCAGAGCGACATTCCTGGTTGTTTTGCTTTAATAAATTTTAGCTATTTAGCATTACATAGGATTTCCTTTCGTGCTTAGTATTATTTGGCGAAGTATTCGCCATTCTGGCCTACGCTAGGCCATGTAGCCTAGTCGTTTGGTCCTAGTACTTCATGCATGATTATGGTTTTTCCGAGTGTAATTAAAATTATATTGAAGCTTTAGGCTATATTTTAAACATTTTAGACTGTGTGAAATATTTCCAAGATAGTATACGAGTGAGTTTCGGTGAATTAGGTAATCGATTCTCTTGGTGCCTAGGCTAGTTGCTTATGGAGCCTTAGTATACTTTATCATACTCCCCGGTTGCTTTCTTTTCTTCGGAGAAGGTATGCAATCCCTTTCCCTCTGTTTAAGCCTTGGGCTTATCCCTAAGTGGTTTTTTCCGAAATTTATTTTCGATAAAACTATACTAGGGTGTTACTGTACCTTCCTGTTCCTGTAGTATGGTTCAAGAGGGACAGAACAACAGAGTTTTTAGTTAGAGTCTGTGTTGTCTGGCTTGGGGCTGAGTCCTCCTCGCTGACCTAACACATACAAAGGGAGCTTAGCTCCCTTAGGTCACTACAGAAGGTTTCTGTAGTATGATTCCTTCTTTTGTGATCTACCAGACTAGTCCTGTTGCTGTTCTCGCGGGAGGATAAGTTCTTCCCTTGGGAGTAGCAACGCCTTCCTTGCTTTGGTGCTCTGGAAGCTGGCAAGTATTGCTGGCCTTTCCCCTTAGATCTCCCTTAGGCTAAGATAAGTTTCTTAGCTGCGGGTGATCTGTCACTAAAGCAAGGTTGGCAGGACCCTCTTGTCCCTTCCCCCTCTTTCTTCATACTGTACTGTACGTTGTTCTACATCTGGACCTAGTATAGGTTAGGATGTGGAATTGACTCAGCCCCTTGTCGGCCGGCAGAGCTGGCCGGCAGGGGTCTTACTGTACGGTACGTCGTTCTACTTCTGGACCTAGTATAGGTTAGGATGTGGAATTGACTCAGCCCCTTGCCGGCCGGCAGAGCTGCTGGCCGGCAAGGGTCTTATGTTTTCGAGTGCTGCCCGGACCTCTCTTGGTCCCTCATCCATGCCTGCCGGCAGAGCCGGACGGCATTGGTCAAGGAAGCCTGAATTAGTTTCTCCCCTTCCTTATATGCACTCTTTCGGTTGCCGGGCTTGGAGGTTGTGTACACTCTTATCCCGGCATCCATTCTATTTTTCTTCTAGTGCTGTACCTGTCCCGGCTGCCGGCCTATGAGGCCGGCAGCCGGGCAGGTGTAGTCCTCTGGTTCTTTTGCTGCCGGCTGGCATCGGTCTTGTACCTTTGCCGGCCGGCTTATGTCAGTCCTTGTCTGCCGGTCACCAAGAGTGTGGCCGGCAGCTGGGTACTACCTTGTGTAGTTGCTGGCCGGCAGCCATTGCCGGACAACACTGGCTGTTACCGGCCGGCAGTTGCTGCCGACCGGCACAGGCATTTGAACCAGAGTGCTGCCGCCCTATAGCTGTTAAGTAGTATGCTTTAAAGTTAGTTGTGGTGTGTGCCGGCCGGCAAAGGCAGGCCGGCACACATCCCTCTATACTGTACTAGTATTCTTCTGTATAGCATATACAGTAAGAAGAAAACTATAGTAAGGGTTTTGGTACAGCACTGTATCTTCTAACACTATTGTGTTTTCTTACACATCCCTTTGCTGTTGCCCTCAGATAGGAAGCTGAGTTCTTCCCTGTCTATTATCCAGGATTTTAAAATCATTGCTTAGGTGTGAGCTCCACCTGTTTCCTCTGGAAACCTTGCATTGGTTACTCTAGAAGAGATAAACCATTTTGATTTTATTATCTGGAAGGCTGCAGCAATGGGTTGTGAGGGAAACACAAGTGTGTGTCTTTCCTTTATGAATTGTTATGCTATACTATTCATATCCAGTGATACATAGTTCACTTGATACTCATAGAAATTTCTTCTCTTTACAGGAGGACCCTCCGAAGTGCGGAAATGTTTTCTGCAATGTCCGCAGCAAGAACCTCTGCGGACATGAGTGTTGTAGGAGACACGCAGCATGCGCTGTCTCCAAGGATGATCTCCAGTATTGGGACCCTCAGGTAAGTACTGTATGCACTAACCTGATTAATGAGGCTTTTGATTCCCCTAGAACGGCGGAATCAAGGGATATAGCAAGGGAAAAGCTTCGTACTTGGGTAACGGGCTTCAAGAAGAACACCTCCGGCCCTTATCTTCCAAGTGAGAAGATGAGGGCGTATCTTTTTCCCCAGGCATCAGCTGATGCAGTGATTCCCCAGCCTCAAGAGGAGATCCCTCAAGATCAAGTCCAGGTGGACGTGGAAGTCGCAGTCGCGATGCAAGACATCCAGTTGGATGACAGGATGTCTGACCTGGACGAACGTTTGGAACAAGACCTCCTGGCAGAAGGTCAGGATGAAGTTCAAACCCCGGATGTCGTAGAGGATGAGGTCGACGAGGTGTCGGCTACTCCGGTTCAGATTCCGGAGCCTATCCCCTCAACATCGGCTGGTCTCCCAGTAGAACTGGGACAGGCCCTCTCTTCGATTGTTGGAATGATCCAACAAATGCAGAAGGAGAATCAGGAGAAGGCGGCTGCAATGGAACTGCGTATGCAGTCCCTGGCAGAATCACATGGGCCCCGGAAAAGGCTCAATGTGAAAGACCTTCCCGTATGCTCAGATGCTAACCCATGGAGGTATGCTGAGCACATGCCGATGACGACTGGAAAGATCGTCATCTCGGATAAGCTGGGTTCAGTTCCCCTAGAGGAGGTAGAATTCTGGCCCAGCAAGGCATCATATCCGGACTGCTATGTCCGGCTGAGAAAAGAACCAGCTTCAAGGGAGGAGACAGAGCCGAAGGAGGTCATTATTATGGACCACGCTAAGGCTCAAGCCCTACTTTCATCCTCGATGAAAGAGAGGGGCTTCTCTAACTCGAAGGTAGCTGCATTGAGCAAGAAGCTCCCTTCTTTTGTGTCCTCTCCTGCTAGAGCCTTCCCCTTTTTACAGAAAGGGTTTGCGGCTGTCCTAAAGGCAGTCGAGGCCGGCAAGCCTTGCCCCTCCCTTGTTGCTGGCCCTGCCTATGGACCACAAAGACTGGAAGGATGTCCATCTGACATTCTCAGTGGGAAAGTTGGAGGCTGATATTGCCGGACGGCAATTCGGCGAGGACCTCCCCAAACTGTCCGACTCTCTTTTACGAAGAGAGTTCGAGACAAAAGAATGACTGGCTGCCTCAATGTCTCATCAGACTACTCTTGAGACGATGGCAAGTGACCCCAAGGTCCATGAAATGTTCATGGTAGTGGCTAAGTCTCACCTAGCCACAGTGACGAAGGACCTTTATGGGTTCGTCAAGGCAAGGAGAGCTTGCAGGGAGTTCGTGTTCACCGGGGCTTCGGTGAGACACGAGCCAAGGAAGTTAATCTCCTCCAACATTTGGGGAAAAGACCTTTTCCCTACCGATGTGGTCAAAGAGGTTGTTGATAAGGCCGCCGTGGAGAATAGAAACCTTCTCCAGAAGTGGGGCCTGGCTATCAAAAGAAAATCTTCCCCGGATGAGGGTCCTCAACCAAAGAGGAAGAATATGAGGACTAGGCTACCGTCTCGGCCAGCTAAGCCTTTTAGACAGCAACAGCAACTGCAATTGCCATTGCCTCCAGTGGCCCAGATGGTGGCACAAACCCCGACTACTTTTCAGTGGGTACCCCAGGCTGTGCCAGGTCAGTCAACCACATTCACCCCAACGGTCGAAGGACAGTCTTCTTCCTTTCGTGCAAAACCTAGAGGAGCAGCCAGAGGCTCGTCTAGGCGCCCCTCAAGGGGAAGGGGATTCAGAGGTGGTCGTGGTTAGGGAGGCAAGACCTCAGGACGGCAGTCCAAGTGAAACGATACCGGTAGGAGGGAGACTGATGAAATTTTGGGATCGCTGGACCTTCGATCCCTGGGCCCAAAGCCTACTCAAGAATGGACTGGGCTGGAGCTGGTACAGCACTCCACCCCCGTGCCTTCGGTTTTTCCAACACTCCACCCCCGTTTTGGAGGAGTACGTTCAAGAACTGTTGGAGAAAAAGGTGATCCGAAAGGTGAAGTCCATCAAATTCCAAGGGAGGCTGTTTTGTGTTCCCAAGAAAGACTCGGAAAAGCTCAGAGTCATTCTGGACTTGTCGCCACTCAACGAGTTCATAGTGAATTGCAAATTCAAGATGCTAACACTGCAACACATAAGGACCTTACTGCCCAAGAGGGCATACTCAGTCTCTATAGACTTGTCAGACGCCTATTGGCACATTCCAATCAGCCGTCGACTCTCCCCCTACCTAGGGTTCAGGCTACAACGGAGACTATACGCCTTCAGAGCCATGCCATTCGGGCTAAACATAGCCCCAAGGATTTTCACGAAGCTTGCGAGCGCAGCTCTCAAACAGTTACGCCTAAAGGGAATTCAGGTAGTAGCCTACCTGGACGACTGGCTGGTGTGGGCAGCATCCGAGACCGAATGCTTGCAAGCTTCTAGTCAGGTGATCCAGTTCCTAGAGTACCTAGGCTTCAAGATCAACAGAAAAAAGTCTCGACTTTCTCCATCCCAAAAGTTCCAGTGGCTGGGAATCCACTGGGACCTTTTGTCACACAGTTTCTCCATCCCGACGAAGAAAAGGAAGGAGATAGCGGGCTCTGTCAAGAGACTTCTAGATTCCGAAAGGATATCAAGACGCGAACAGGAGAGGGTACTAGGCTCTCTCCAGTTTGCTTCAGTGACAGACCCAGTGCTAAGAGCACAGCTAAAGGATGCAACCGGAGTTTGGAGAAGGTATGCATCAAACGCGCGAAGAGATCTGAGAAGACCAGTGCCGCCTCAGCTACGTACTCTTCTCAGACCTTGGTCCCAAGCCAGACATCTAAATAAGTCGGTTCTTCTTCAGCCACCTCCCCCGTCGATGACGATTCACTCAGACGCCTCAAAGGAGGGATGGGGAGGTCACTCTCATCGGAAAAAAGTCCAGGGGACTTGGTCCAAGCTATTCAGGACCTTTCATATAAACTTTCTAGAAGCTATGGCAGTGCTCCTTACCTTAAAGAAAGTCTCCCCGCGTCACTCGATCCACATAAGATTGGTGATGGACAGCGAGGTGGTTGTGAGATGCTTGAATCGACAAGGGTCGAGGTCACCACCTCTCAACCAAGCGATGTTAGCCATTTTCCGATTGGCGGAAAAGAAGAAGTGGTACCTGTCGGCAGTTCACCTTCAAGGAGTCCGCAATGTGACAGCGGACGCTCTATCCAGGTTCACACCGATAGAGTCGGAATGGTCCTTAGACGCAGGATCATTCTCCTTCATTATGAATTAAGTCCCAGAACTGCAGATAGACCTCTTTGCGACGAAAGACAACAAGAAGTTGCCCCTGTACGTGTCCCCGTACGAGGACCCCTTAGCGGAAGCAGTGGACGCAATGTCCCTCGACTGGAACAGATGGTTCAGGATTTATCTGTTCCCTCCTCACAACCTTCTGTTGAGGGTCCTCAACAAACTGAGATCCTTCAAGGGGGTAGCGGCAATAGTAGCCCACAAGTGGCCGAACAGTATGTGGTTCCCCTTGGCGTTGGTACTACAGATGAAGTTCGTGCCGCTACCACATCCAGTTCTGACCCAGCGAGTCCAGAAGTCGACTGTCTGCGCTTCATTACCGAAAACCCGGACCCTGCACCTCATGATTTTCTCGCCCTTGCGGTGAGAAAGCGTTTCGGGATTTAGAAAGCCAGCATAGACTTCCTAGAGGAATATAAGTGCAAATCGACTAGAAGGCAATATGAGTCATCTTGGAGAAAATGGGTGGCCTTTGTAAAGACAAAGAATCCGCAGGAGATCTCAACAGACTTCTGCTTATCTTTCTTCATCCACCTCCATGGCCAGGGGTTGGCAGCTAACACGATTTCAGTGTGTAAATCTGCTTTGATGAGACCCATTTTATTTGCCTTCCAGATCGACCTAGGTAACGAGATCTTTAATAAAGTTCCGAAAGCCTGCACTAGGCTCAGACCTTCAGCACCTCCAAAGCCCATCTCATGGTCTTTAGACGAAGTTCTTCATTTCGCCTCCCTGTTGAGCAATGAAGAATGTGCGTTAAAGGATTTGACGCAAAAAGTTATTTTCCTATTTGCACTCGCGTCCGGGGCCAGGGTTAGTGAGATCGTAGCCTTCTCGAGAGAGGCAGGTCGTGTTCAGTTCCTGGATGGGGGGGGGGATCTGAACCTGTTTCCGGATCCTACGTTTCTCGCCAAGAATGAGTTACCCACCAACAGGTGGGGTCCCTGGAGAATCTGCCCTCTGAAAGAAGATGCATCTCTATGTCCAGTAGAATGCCTAAAGGTCTATCTTCGTAGAACTTCAGACTTCAAGGGTGGTCAACTATTCAGGGGAGGAACATCAGGCTCAAATTTATCTCTGAATCAACTCAGAGCGAAAATCACATATTTTATTCGCAGAGCGGATCCTGACAGTACACCCGCAGGTCACGATCCGAGGAAAGTTGCCTCATCCCTAAATTTCTTTAATTGTATGGATTTTGAACATCTCCGTTCATACACGGGCTGGAAGTCTTCCAGGGTGTTCTTTCGCCACTATGCGAAGCAAGTAGAGGAACTTAAGAGATCTGTGGTAGCAGTGGTTCGTGTAGTTAACCCTACTGTTTAACTCTGCGAGGAACAGTGGTCTTAATTGGGACGATTAAGTCCAGGGTGAGTGTGTAGGTACATACTGTACTACAAACTAAATGAGGGCACCAAGTGCCCACATAGACTGTTCCTTCTTTCAAAGGTGAACCTAGCATAAGTTCAGATATGTGTGCCGAGCGTTTCTAACGCTAATGTGATTGATTTGTAATACAGACTTTTATGACTTGATACCTCGGTATCTTATTAAAGTGGTGTTTAATGGTTTTTCTTTCAGATAAACAAGTTCTGTTTACTATCATACTTATGCTTAAAGTTTTGGGTTATCCTCTTTTATATATATATATATATATATATTTGTTGTTAACCTGTCTGTTTATTGTCTGTCAAAAAACTTGTTCTTGAGAACCTTGCGTCTCTTTCACCTGTGTCAATTTATTGGTATAATTGAGCATTTTAATTCTATGTATCTTATCTGGGATAATTCTAATAGAATTGTTCTGTTATGCAAGCTATGTTGCATTGGTTTATGTAGTCCCCTAATGGGAGGACTCCGTCCCATAAAGGGACGAGGGCGGTTTTATTAGTTTCTTCCTATGCGGATATAAACCTTTGTCCAATACAAGTATTATGCGGATCACTGGTCAATATATATTGACGCAGTGGCTCTATACAAACTATGCTTTACTTAATATAGGGCGAGACCACTATATTAGCTTGCCTGGTTTTCATACATAGATATATGTACTCTTCGAGACTTTTCCAGAGTCTAGTAGGACTCTCCCCTGTAGGGGACAGGAAGCTCTAACATAGTTTATAGTTAGTTGAAAAGATGTATAACGGTAACATCTTAGGTCTCTAGGTCTAGTCGACCGGGAAAAAATTACCTCCGGGGAGTACGGCACGTTCTGAGAATCCACAGATACAGTAATGCTCTGGTACACTTCCATCAGGACGACATGGCTTGAGCCCAAAAAACGGATTTTGAGCGAAGAGTAAAATCTATTTTTGGGTGAGATGGCCATGTCGTCCTGATGGACCCGCCCTTGCCTTTCTAAGAAAGGGCTGTAGGACCACTCCCTACATACAGTATCTGTAGCACCTCGTGTACGCTACAAGGAATACAGATGGCGCGAGGATTGGCGCCAGGCACACATACGAATCGGGGGATATGGAAGCCTTGGGAGCGGCTCCCCTTTTTCTTTCCCGAATTCGTATCTCGCCAATCACCTCCTACGAGACGAAATCTCTGTCCAGGATGTAGATTGCCATGTGACGTGTCTAGAATACGTCCTCTGATATGTCGCGATATCCCTTTCACGAGGGATACTCGCTCCAGGAGTTAGAATTCTGGTACCTTAAGGTAAATTCTCTGGGAATATCGCCGTAGTTGTAATATACCCTAGGAAGCTACCCTATAGGAACTTCCATCAGGACGACATGGCCATCTCACCCAAAAATAGATTTTTCGCTTCGCTCAAAATCCGTTATATAGTAGGTTGGCCAGAGCACTAGCCACCCATTGAGGTACTACTGATAGAGAGTTTTGTGGTCCTTTGTCTGGCCAAACAGTACTATATTGGTCCTTTCTGATTATGGTTCACTTTCCCTTCCATTACACCGAATAGTTTGGCATGTTCTTTACAGATTCTCCTCTGTCCTCATACACCTGACAACACTGATATTACCAAAAAATTCACCTTCACCTACTGCACTATTATTGTTCAATGGCTAGTTTCCTCTTGCTAAGGGTAAAATAGACTCCCTTGCTACGGTGAACAGGTCTTCTTTGAGAAGGACACTCCAAAATCAAAACATAGTCTTCTCTACCCAATGTCTTGGGTTATAGTTTTCTTCCTTGAGGGTACACTTGGGCACTCTATTCTATATAATTTCACTTTCTCTAGTCTTGTTAAATTTCTTTATAGCATATATAAGAAATATTTATTTTCATGTTGCTACTGTTCTTGAAATATTATATCTTTCCTTGTTTCCTTTCCTACATGTGAAGCGTCGAATACTAAAGAAGATTCAACACTTATAGGAGATGGAAGCAGTTCAATTAATTGGCAAAGAATCTACAGAGATATATGTACCGATCAACAGGTTATAGGTAGTGGGATGGCCAGGGCACCAGCCACCCATTGAGATACTTTCGCTAGAGAGTTATGATGTCCTTTGACTGGCCAGACAGTACTACATTGGATCTTTCTCTCTGGTTACGGTTCATTTTCCATTTGCCTACACATACACCGAATAGTCTGGCCTATTCTTTACATACTGTATTCTCCTCAGTTCTCATAAATCTGACAACACTG